>NC_053027.1:30444120-30614569 GCF_003073215.2 Triticum urartu
AGTGGTGAAGGGCTGGAGGTTGTGCGGAATCAAGTATATGTTGTTATTGGCTTGGTAGAGTGTCATCTCGACACTCTCAACATGTTGCACCAGTTGTTGATACTTCGGTCTAGGTACACACTCGTCACCATAGCCATAATGCTACCATGGCGCCTCCCAACCATGCTCCCCACCACTGCCCCAACCGTGCCCAACGTAGAAATCGACACCAGTATCGGTGGCGGTCTCCCACTAGGGATCACTCGCGGGCTCAACAAACTGTCAGTAGCCTGCATTGGTCCTAGCCTGGTTAATCTAATCCAGGGTGTGCACCCACTTCTGGCATGTACTCACATCAAAAGCTCGCGTAATGCATTTCCAAGCTATAATCAAAAGGTAAGTGTAATAAATAGAGAACTCGATCATGTCACATGACTTATTCCATTTCTACTCTATGGGATCTTACGGAGCCTGTTCATGGATGACATGGTTGTGGTATGATCATAGAGAACCAGCCTATCCTTCCTAGGTAGGGGACTTACATGATGATTGGGTGCGGATACACCTTTGATTGTGAATTCTAATGTCAACTGGGTCAAGCGAACAAGTATTTGTCCCCTTTTAATCAGGGGACACTTATAAGAGTTTTTTTAGTGCAAAGCAAAGCTTTATTAATTAACGGTGCTCGGGCGAATCATCCAAGACACAAACAGCCACTTGAGGCGGTACAATAGAGTTCCAACTAATGCTATTGTTCGGTGTCGACCAATTTTAGCAAGTTTATGCGCTACTGAATTTGCATCTCTTCTACAAACAGTGATGCTCTGTTTTGAGAACCACATCTTTAGCTGATATTTGATGTCTTCAATAGGGTGGGAACAAACCGAAGCTGAAACAAAAGATACTGAATTTTTAGTTTTTAGTACTAGTAATGAAAATTTTGGTTTTTTTACTTTTGTTAACTGAACTAACTTTGAACGTTTCAGTTTTCATTGGTAACCGAACAAAAAGACCAAACATGCAAGCACTGCAGCACCAAGAGTGTTTCTCCCGTGTGCACGTCGCTAAAAGAAAACGCCAAGTAGCGACCATCGGGGCTCATTTGGTTGTTGGGGTGGGAAAAACCAAGGCAATAAACCCTAGGGAGAGATCATCCTGTGCGGATGGGATCCCCTCCACGAGGGAGATGTTCCCACTACCCTAGGTGCCCAAATGGCAATGAAAGGGAGGGAAGATCTCACGTGCAACATACAAACATAATACAGCAGATCATGGATCAAAATTTCAAAAAAAATCTATAAGAAAATTAGACACATAGAGAAACTTTAGAATTTAAGTAAACTACAATTAACATACAAAAAGTTCAAAATTCATGTGAACTAGAATCTGAAAAATATTACTACTGATATCCAGCACTAAACCAAGGTTCAAATATCGGGTGTTGGCCTAAACCATTTTCGTGCATCGACATAAAAACAATAATCACAACTGCCGCTGATGCATCATTGTTCAAGTTTGTTCACTAGAAAAGTTTTGATTATCAAGTCGATCGCATGTCTGAGGCAGAAACACTGTCAAATAAGATGAGTTGCAAGGTGATGATCGGTAGTCCTACTCGAGTCTTTTCTCCACTCTTCATTGATCTCAAAGTACCACATCTCGATGTTGTCTGAACTACGAAAAAGAAGTAAGTTAGCACTAGTTCATAATTTCAGTGCACTATTTTGAAGCATAAGAAGATTAATATGAAATAGTATCGACCAACATATGATCTGTGCATTGTGCATAAAAGAATCAAGACTACGTTGCTTGCCAAAAGAATATTTCAATAGCTATAGTTTCTTCAAGCTTCATTGAACAACTACGAAGTACTCATATTCAGAATGTCCGAAAGAACCAAAATACTACTTCTAGTCACTACAAAGTACTCGGATTGTATATTCACTTGTCAAGGGATAAAGCGCAGTTTTTTTTATATATTTGTTATTTGATATGTGTGTGTGCATGTGTGTGTGCGCGCGCGTGCGTGTGTCATCCAACAACATGTAAAACCACTAGACAAGATTGTCACCAAAGCAATCAAGAAATATAATTAGAAGCTGCTACTGAAAAGCACCACCATTGTACCAAATTACTACGGGGATGCCAAATTACTAATATACACGTGGTACGTGACCACACTCCACTGTTTTTCAAGTAAATTCTCTGATGAGTAAGTCTGTAATTTCGTGAGACTTTTTCTTAATGAATATACAAACTACCAACAGGTAATAAAGGACGACACAAAGTTTCAAGGGGACTCTAATCAGGTTCAAAGCACTGTTAAACCTTATATAACTGCAGCTAGGATGAAGCAACAACAATATACATTCAAGGAGCCAATAGCTAGCAGGCTCAGGAATAAAACACAAAGATGGTAATATACTAACCTCCCAGGCTCCCTTCAAATGATGCTAATGAACACGCTCCCCTCTAAAGTATTGTTGTGAGATGGAAACCATAGACCGAAAAGATAATAAAAAGCATTTGGGTTAAAAGCACTGCCAATCCATATACAATTGCAACTAGCAAAAACCTGCAGCAAAAGATTCAAGCCATTGCCAATAGATCATGTAAACTGTAGGAGAACTAATGGTAATCTAAAGTTGCTAAGTTTTACATTGTTTCATGACGCATTTGTTGACAAGGTTTAGAAAACAGATGTTAAATCACACACAATTGCTCAAACAGAGAAAGGGCAAATTACACACAATCGCTCATAGTCAGGGCAGCTTCGCACTATGAGCCAGAGTACGAGCCCAAGCAACCATACCTTGGTCCATCTCAGAAAGTTAGGCTTTCTATAACTCTGGGCAATGAAGCGGTACGAGCAGGAGTATGAGTGTGAGCACTCGTACTCTACTGCGTCGTTCGCTCTAGAAGTTTGCTGCTTCTCCTCGATGCCTTGGTACTACGACCGGTAGTACGAGCGGCTGACTCGTACCATCAGCCGTCTTCTGCCATGTTTACTCATAATATCAGACTTTTTATTTTCTCTTCTCTTCTTCCAAATTCTTCTTCCCTGTTTTTTTTTCTTCTACAAAGCATAGCTCAACGGTCCTTTCCATTAGGTTATCAAGCCGAACACTTGGTAGAGAGTTTCTACGCTAACAAAACTAAACTTTTTTCTTCTCCCTCCCCTGCATCCACCGATGATGCATTTGCAACATGCGGCATGTTGCAAAAGGCTTTGCAATTTGATCCATGTTGCAATTGCACTAGTAGAAAATGGGGCTTTGGTCCAGGCCGGGTAACCCCATTAGTCCCGGTTCAGTCCAGAACCGGGACCAATGGGGGCATTGGTCCCGGTTCGTGAGCCCAGGGGGCCGGCCGGGCCACGTGGGCCATTGGTCCCGGTTCATCTGGATCTTTTGGTCCCGGTTGGTGGGATGAATCGGGACCAATGGGCCTCGCTCCTGGCCCACAACCATTGGTCCCGCTTCGTGCCTCAAATCGGGACTAAAGATTAGACCTTTAGTCCCGGTTTGAGGCACGAACCGGGACCAATGGGGTTGAGACCTGTAGTCCCGGTTCGTGCCACGAACCGGTACTAAAGGTCCCATTTTCAAACTCTACACCCCCCCGGATCGCCTTTTCAGTTTTAAAAAAAATAAAAGAAAATGATGGAAATGTCAAAAAAATAAAAGAAAATAAGTTTCCCATGTGATATGTGGTCTAGTTGTTGGGAAAATTTGCAAATGTGAATTTTTGACTTTATTTGCAAAATCTCTCTGAAATTTGTAAAAATGGGCATAACTTTTGCATACTAACTCGGATGAAAAAGTTTTTTATATGAAAAATCATCTACTCGAAAAGTTACATCCGAATTTAACAGGGGGAACCTGTGGTCAAATAATGGTCAAACTATTAGAAAAAAAGTTACAGGGCTTTTAAGATCTAGAGTGAAAAAAATCAAAAAAAATTCAAACAGTGGGCAAACTGTGGTCAAACAATGGTCAAACTAATTATTCTAGAATATTAGTGTTACTAAATAATTATCTCAGTTATTTCAATTTTGGTCAAATCTGGTCAAACTGTGGTCAAACAATGGTCAAACTAATTATTCAAGAAATATTAGTGTTACTAAATAATTATTGTTTTTTAAAATAATAGTTTCAAAATAAAACTATGAAATATGTCACTTCATGCTCAAGCAAAATTCCTGAAGGTTAATAGGATTGACATCTTAGTATTGTCAGGAAAACAACAAGTGCAGACTTGGAGCGAGGGAGAATAGAACCCGGAAGTTAAGCGTGCTCAGGCTGGGGGAGTGGGAGGATGGGTGACCGTTCGGGAAGTTAGATGATTTGGAATGATGAGGAGTGATTAGAGGATAAATTGAGAAGTGATGAGGGGTGGTGATTACAGACTAGAGGTTAAAATAATTCAGAAATTTTAAAATTAAAAAAAATTCAAAAAAAATTTCAAAAAAAAATCATAAAATTTCCTTTAGTCCCGGTTCTGGATTGAACCGGGACTAAAGGGAGAGGCATTAGTACCGACATTTTAGTCCTGGTTCCAGAACCGGGACTGAAGGCCCTTTTTCTACTAGTGTTGATGACCAAAGGCCCACATTTTTGCAATGTCCTGCAACCTAGAGGTGACTACAACATGGTCCATGTTGCAATGGGTGAGCACATCATGGTCTATATTGCAATGAGTGATCAAAGGCCCAGGTGTTTGCAACGTTATGCAAGTTGGAGGAGACCACAACATGATCCATGTTGCAATTAGTGACCACAACATGGTCCGCGTTGTGATGACCCAACGGCTACATGAGATAGATTCAACGACTCGGGACCCAGGCATTTTTTGCCAAAGATCAGTCAGCCGTCGGTCAAATAATTTCTTCCTAGTAATGTGAAACAATACTAGGTCCTCTTTGGATTGTAGGACTTTGTCAAAACTTATAAATAGGAAAGCGAAACACATGATTGGAACGACAAGACGTGTTGAATTCTACATGACAAAACACAAGTTGTTGAGATAAAGCATTTGGACGCTACATAGAAAGAAAAAATGGGGAAATCTATCAGTATGATTTTCTGCTAGTGTTAAATTTGTACACTAGATAGAAAGCCGAGGCATTCTTTGTCAAAGAAAACAGTTAAAGATAAAGGTAGATGATGTAGTTAGGGCATGTTCTGAGACTCTCCAGCTTCTAACTCCATCAACTTCAACAGTTGAAATTGACCTTGGCTCTAAGAAGCTAACTTCTCGAAGCTGAGCCGGCTAGCAGTGCAAAAATCTGGAGCGACCAAGGCTCGGCTCCACCAAAAAGAAAATCTGGAGTTTGCCCAAATTACAACCATAGTGCCACCGCCAAACATAACTATTCGTTGCCCACTTGCCCACTCCTCGCCCGATAAAAGAACTATCGATGGTTCGTGCGGTTCCCCTCCCTTTGTCGACATCTCCCCTGTCGTCCCGAGCGCTAATCCTACCCACCACCGCGACCCCCGCCGCTGCGACCCTGCCACTGCATCGCCAGCCAGCGCCCCTCCCGATGGCAGATCCAGCCGTTCTAGGCCCATCCCCGCCAGATCCCCTCGACGCAGCCCCCAGGAGCAGGACTGACACAGCTTCCCGACCGGCGATACGCACCCCGACCCCCATTAACGCCAGTGCTCATCTCGCCGGATACCCAAACCGGGCTGCTTGCTACCTCTTGAGCACTGCGTTGGTTTTCTCTTGAAGAGGAAATGGTGATGCAGCAAAGTAGCGTAAGTATTTCCCTCGGTTTTTGAGAACTAAGGTATCAATCCGGTAGGAGGCCACATGCAAGTCCCTCGTACCTACACAAACAAATAAGAACCTCGCAACCAACGCGATAAAGGGGTTGTCAATCCCTTCACGGTCACTTACGAGAGTGAGATTTGATAGATATGATAAGATAACATTTTTGGTATTTTTATGATAAAGATAAAAAGTAAAGATTGCAAAATAAACGGTGCAAGAAATAACTTGATAACGGGAGATTAATATGACGGAGAATAGACCTGGGGGCATAGGTTTCACTAGTGGCTTATCTCAAGATAGCATAAGTATTACGGTGGGTGAACAAATTACTGTCGACCAATTAATAGAAAAGTGAATAATTATGAGAATGTCTAGGCATGATCATGTATATAGGCATCATGTCCGTGACAAGTAGACCGACTCCTGCCTGCATCTACTACTATTACTCCACACATCGACCGCTATCCAGTATGCATCTAGAGTATCAAGTTCATAAGAACAGAGTAACACATTAGGTGAGATGACATGATGTAGAGGGGTAAACTCAAGCAATATGATATAAACCCCATCTTTTTATCCTCGATGGCAACAATACAATACATGTCGTTTCCCTTTCTGTCACTGGGATCGAGCACCGCAAGATTGAACCCAAAGCTAATCACTTCTCCCATTGCAAGAAAGATCAATCTAGTAGGCCAAACCAAACTGATAATTCAAAGAGACTTGCAAAGATAACCAATCATGTATAAAAGAATTCAGAGAAGATTCAAATATTGTTCATAGATAAACTTAATCACAAACCCACAATTCATCGGATCTCGACAAACACACCGCAAAAAGAGTTACATCGAATAGATCTCCAAGAAGATCGAGGAGAACATTTGATACACACATGGCACCATCGATTGTTGACGTTAAAGATGCTGAGCCCGTTAAGAAATCAAGTCATGGAAAAGTCGTGGAAAATAATATTGTGCATGCGGCTGAGTTTCATCGAGGAAAAGATGGTGTTTTACGCCAACTTTTTGGACCTAGAATTGCTCCTGTATTTGAAAGGCATAAAGTGTGTGTATACAATCAAAGGCCCAGGTCGGATGCCGATCAGGAACCAGAACCAGAAGAGGTACAGCCCACGTTTAGAACTCCACCCGGATGGATCAAGATCGGTGCAATTTTAATTGCCATCAAACAAGGAGTGCATGATCACATGCAATCTGAAAAGAGGCATGCATGCGTGCATGATTGATAATTAGAATATTTTATTAGAAGGTTTCATAGATAGTAGCTCCCGCTTAATTAGTTTGTTAGGATCTTTATTTTCTTTCGTAGTCAAGTCACGTACGACTTGTTCGGCAACATCTAGCGTTAGATATTTTTCTTGCGGAAGGGTCAGGGGAGTTGGCTATTTAAATCATCAGGCTACGGCCGTTGTAGGTGGATTAGTTTTGAGTTTTATTTTTGAGTATGAGATATACAGAAAAACGTCCGAGTTACGGGCGGTCATATCTTGTGTATTATCTGTGATTTTCCCATCGTGGAAATTTACTAGCGACGGAGGGTTGATCATCACATCGACGCCTACGTGCTGATCTGAGGGGGTTATTATTTTCGTTTGTGTATTTTCATACACAGGTGAAAATTATCTTGAAGGTTGCGAGGAGGAACAAGGGGACGAACTATTGATCAAGCATCGCCGTGAAACATCGGGCCATCTACACGCGTGAATTAGCAACTTGCTAGTCTGTGCCTCATCAAGTGGTATTCAGAGCTAAGGTTAGTCACGGCGATTCAATTTGCAATATCGTCTGCGGAGGCGAGCATCAACATGTTGAGCAGGAACATATTGATGGAGGAGGAAGGCATTGGTGAGGTCATTCTTTTTCACACTCGTTGCGTTGTGAACGAACGACGTGTCAATCTGACAATCGATGAGAGTACTGCGGTCAATATGGTGAGCATCGAGGTGGTGGAAAAATTGGGGCTGAAGATGACACCTCTTGAAAGACCATACACGGTGAAGTGGTTCGAAGGTGAAATCCAAATTACGCACCAGATTTTGATAATTTTTACTTTGGGGAAATATTGTTGTGCGGAATTTTTTCACGTTTGTCCTGTGCCCATGGTGTCGTGTCATCTGCTACTTGGGAACCAATGGTGCAAACGTGTTGGGTCTGTTCAGAATTCCAGGAAAAATAGTTACTCTGTATCATGGAAGGGCCAACAAATCTGTTTTATTCCCATGCCATCAGATGTGTTCAGCGCAGAATGGAAAAACCGTTTGCTAAAAAGAAGAGAGCAGCAGGAAGAAAGAAAGAAAGAAGTTGATGCACCAACTGAGGGGCTGAATCTTTTGGTACAGAAGGTACAAGACAATGATGCAAAAGGCCAGCGATGGAGTGTTTTTAAGACACAATGCAAGATCAAGGACCGTGCATGTAAGTTGATAATTGATGGTGGCAGTTTTACCAATGCCATTAGCAAAGACCTTGTACAAGAATTGGGTTTGTCTATGTGTGAAAGTGCAACTATCCCTAGGTGGTTTTGGTAATTCATAACAACATATAGCTCATTGAGCTAATGCTATTCCAAGATGGTCATTTCAGGAAAGCTCAATGATTGGCATGGCATGGATGGTGAAAGTGGAACCCTCAAAATGCTAAGGACAAAGGATTGGCTCTAGCTCATATGCTCAAGACTCTTCATTTTACATTTTAGTGGTCCAAGATCACATTGAGTCCATAGGAAAAGCCAATACTATCAAGGAGGGATGAGGTGTTGCTTAATGAGCCTCTTGCTTCATGTGCTTAATGATATGCTCCAAAATCCTCAGCTACTTTCCCATATCCACATTTGACCTAAACCCAAATCCAAACTCGGCCCTACCGATTCTTTCAACCCGGCGCCACCGAGTTTCACTTGTCATAGCCATTGCCAAACCCTAAGCAAACCGGTTCTACCGATAGGGATCTCGGTCTCACCGAGATGGGATTGCAATTTCTCTGTTTCCTTTTCGTAACTTTTCGGTCTCACCGAAAGAGCGGATCGGTCCCACCGAGATTGCAATGTAAACTCACTGTTTCCTTTTCGTAACATTTCGGTCTCACCGAGAAGAGCGAATCGGTCCCACCGAGTTTGCCTGACCAACCCTCTGGTTAGCTTATTACCAAATCGGTCTCACCGAGTTTGTGTAATCGGTATCACCGAGATTATGTTATGCCCTAACCCTAACCATATCGGTCCTACCAAGTTGCATGTCAGTCCCATCAAAAATCTCTAACGGTCACTAGGTTTACTATTTCGGTCCGACCGAGTTTGTTGATTCGGTCCCACCGAGATTGGTAAATTGTGTGTAACGGTTGGATTTTGTGTGGAGGCTATATATACCCCTCCACCTCCTCTTCACTCGTGGAGAGAGCCATCAGAACACATCTACACTTCCAACTCATATGTTCTGAGAGAGAACCACCTACTCATGTGTTGAGGCCAAGATATTCCATTTCTACCACATGAATCTTGATCTCTAGCCTTCCCCAAGTTGCTTTCCACTCAAATATTCTTTCCACCAAATCCAAATCCTGTGAGAGAGAATTGAGTGTTGGGGAGACTATCATTTGAAGCACAAGAGCAAGGAGTTCATCATCAACACACCATTTGTTACTTCTTGGAGAGTGGTGTCTCCTAGATTGGCTAGGTGTCACTTGGGAGCCTCCGACAAGATTGTGGAGTTGAACCAAGGAGTTTGTAAGGGCAAGGAGATCGCCTACTTCATGAAGATCTACCGCTAGTGAGGCAAGTCCTTCATGGGCGATGGCCATGGTGGGATAGACAAGGTTGCTTCTTCGTGGACCCTTCGTGGGTGGAGCCCTCCGTGGACTCGCGCAACCGTTACCCTTCGTGGGTTGAAGTCTCCATCAACGTGGATGTAGGATAGCACCACCTATCCGAACCATGGGAAAAACATCCATGTCTCCAATTGCGTTTGAATTCTCCAAACCCTTCCCTTTACATTCTTGCAAGTTGCATGCTTTACTTTCCGCTGCCAATATACTCTTTGCATGCTTGCTTGAATTGTGTGATGATTGCTTGACTTGTCCTAGAATAGCTAAAATCTGTCAAGAACTAAAATTGGGAAAATGTTAAGTTTTTATTTGGTCAGTAGTCTAATCACCCCCCTCTAGACATACTTTCGATCCTACAAGTGGTATCAGAGCTTTGGTCTCCATTTGCTTTGATTTCCATAGCTTTTGGTGGTCATAGCCTTGGTTTCAAAACCTAGGAGAGTATGGCGTCTAGCGAGGGAAATTATCACCGTAGAGGTCCTTACTTTGATGGTACTAATTTTGCTAGTTGGAAGCATAAAATGAAAATGCATATTCTTGGACATAACCCCGCCGTTTGGGCTATTGTGTGTGTTGGTTTGCAAGGTGACTTCTTTGATGGGAGAGAACCAAACCGTGAAGCTACCGCGGATGAGTTGAAGATGTTGCAATACAATGCTCAAGCTTGTGATATTCTCTTCAACGGATTGTGCCCCAAAGAATTCAACAAAATCAGCCATCTTGATAATGCAAAGGAAATTTGGGACACTTTGATTGATATGCACGAAGGTACCGACTCCGTCAAGGAATCCAAATTGGATGTGCTTCAAAGTCAACTTGACAAGTTCAAAATGAAGGATGGTGAAGGTGTCGCTGAAATGTACTCTAGGCTTGCTCTCATCACAAATGAGATTGCCGGCTTAGGAAGTGAAGAGATGACCGATAGATTCATCATCAAGAAGATTCTAAGAGCCTTGGATGGAAAATATGATACCGTGTGCACATTGATCCAAATGATGCCCAATTACAAAGATCTCAAGCCAACGGAGGTAATTGGAAGAATTGTTGCTCATGAGATGTCACTTAAGGATAAAGAGGAACTTCACAACAAATCAAGTGGTGCCTACAAAGCCTCATGTGAAGCCCCTACATCATCAAGTGAGAAACAAAACTTCAATGAAGAATTGAGCTTAATGGTGAAAAACTTCAACAAGTTCTACAAGAGTATAAGCAAAGATAGAAGCTCCAAGTCAAGGTCCTACAATGACAAAAGATCTTCTAGTCGAGAGCGAAAATGCTACAATTGTGGAAGACCCGGACACTATTCCAATGAGTGTACGGCTCCCTACAAGAGAAGAGAAGACTCTCCAAAAAGAAGAAGCAAAAGAGAAGAATCACCACCAAGAGAGAGAATGAGTAGAGATGATCGTTATGAACGAAGACACTCACGGAGAAGCAAGGATTCGGAAAGGAAGGAAAAATCATCAAGGAGCTACACAAAACGAAGACATCAGGCTCATGTTGGTGAATGGGTATCCGGCTCCGACTCCGACAACCACTCCGAGAGAAGTTATCACTCCGATTCCGAATATACTCAAGATGAAGGTGTTGTCGGTCTAGCACTTGTGTCAACCAACTCCTACGACATATTTGACTCACCAAATGAAGGAATTGGAAGATGCTTCATGGCCAAAGGTCCTAAGGTAACACACCCCGAGTATGTTGATTTTAATAGTGATGAAGATGACTTGTTAGGTGATGATGATTTACTTGTTGACAACTCTAGTGATGAATACTATGATGAAACGTCAATTAATCATGCTAATCAAGATAAAACGAATGACAATGATAAGTATAAGATTGAGGCTCTAACTAAAGAACTAAACACTCTTAAGTTAGCTCATGAAACTATCTTCGAAGATCATCGAGAACTTTTAAGAGCTCATGAGAAGTTACGCTTTGAAAAGCTCAATCTTGAGCAAGAGCATGAGTTTTTAAAGGCAATCAATGATGATCTCCGCAAGAAAGTTCTTCTTACATTGCCAAGCGTTTACTCGTATCCACTTACATGCCTCAAGTCAAGTCTAGTAACAAGAACAAGAAAGATTCTTCCTCTAGTAGTAACAATGATCATGCTAAATCCAATATTGTTGCTTCTAGTAGTTCTCTTGATTCCACTAATGATTCTCTTAGCCAAGTTACACTTGAGCAAGAAAATAGCTTATTGAAGGGAATTATAGAGAAAGGAGTGTACAAAAGCCTTGCCGGGAGTAAGCAATTCGAGGAAATTGTGCGCAAGCAAGGAAGGCACCGGAAGAATCAAGGTGTTGGTTTTGAATGAAAGTTCAATGCCAATGGAGTTGAGTGGGAAGAATATCAATACCCCAAGACAAAGTTTGTTCCTCAACAAGAGAAGTATGATCCTACTTCCTTCAAGGGGACACAAGCTCAAGATGATCTTCCACCACAAGACTACAAGCAAAAAAGGCAAGGACAAGCTTCAAGAGGAAATTGATGCATTTGAAGAAGCTCCTAAGACCTTAGTCAAGTGGATTCCCAAGACCACTTCAAGTTCCACTTCATCAAGTATGACTACAACTCCAAGGATTCCCATCAAGATGGTGTGGATCCAAAAGAAGAAGAACTAGAGAGTTCTTGAGGGTGACTCCGCCAACATACTTCACTCTTATCATTTTGGCAAGAACAAGTGCAATCAACTTCCACATCTTGCACTAGTTCAAGGAGTCACAAACCCTCTTGTTGGTAAGACAAGGGACAAGGTAACCTAAAAGTTTTCATGGACATCATCTTGTGTGTGCACCACTCTATGTCTATGGATATCCTTGTTTGTTCCTTGTGGGACTAACCCATGTAGGTATTGAAAGTGCAATTCACTCAAATGGATAGCTCCAAGTGATCTACATCAACATTGAGCATCCACATCTTCAACATCTACATGAAGTCATCATCGACAAAACCCAAGGTTAGTTCATCCCTCTTAGGGGGGATATCACATCTAGGGGGAGCTTTACTCTAAGACTTGAGCTAAAGCAACTCTAAAGATGTGAACACAACAATGCTTTATGTAAAAGTGGTAACCCCACTTGAGCTTAAACGACGAGTATGACCTATGATCAAGTGTTCTCACTTGACTCCTAAGTCAATATACTCATATATAGATGACCTAGTCATCGCCAATTGCCTGATAGATGCTAGAATTGGTTGTGCATGCTTTGTCACATATTTCAATTGCCATTTTATTGTGTGAGCATGTTGGTTGCATATTTTACTCATTCGAGGACATCCACTTGTTGTTTTGATTGTTTGGTTTTATTTCCTTTTGCCAAGTGGATGGACAAGAATGCCTAAGAACCTCCTCTAGCTATCTATGCTTTTCTCATCTCAAACTCTATTCATGCTACATCACAAAATTTGATCAAGTCAGATTCGAACCACTCTGTGTGAGGAGCACTCGGAGTCCCCGATTCGTCATAGACTTAAACTTCCAAAACCTCTTTGTGATTCTCGGTCTGACCGATATCCTACTTTCGGTCCTACCGAGATCATTAAGTTGATCTGAATTTTCGATCTCGGTGCAACCGATTTGAACCATTCGGTCACACCGAGTTGCAATAACTGTATACAGTTTTGCATCTCGGTGCCACCGAGTTGTTCCACTCGGTCACACCGACAGGGTCGGGCTATATATAGGCACGGGCAAAAATTTGGAAATTTCTCCGAACCCCTTCGCCCGCGCGATAGCTCGCTCTGCCAACGTGGTCTCCGGATCGTCTCCTCGCCGCCAGCCGCCTCCAGTCGCTGGTCTCCATCGCCGTCAACGGAATTCAACCCCGCCGTTGCCGCCGTAGCGAGTCTCCCCCGAACTAGGGTATGGACTCGATCTTTGTGCTATCCCCAATCTGATTCCTAGCACATTGTGATCTTATTGTTTCTAGCCACGATTGAAACACTCCTATTCAGTCAATGCGTTCATAGAATAGGATTGATTCGAAAACTTTAGGGTTAGGTTTCCGCCGAAACCATCTCGGACCCACCGAGTTGAAAAACTCGGTCCCACCGATTTGGCTCATGCCATTGCACAAGTGAGACTCGGTCTGACCGAGAATTACTAATCGGTGTGACCGATTTTGGAACTTTGTGAAACCCTAGCAGTCTCGGTGCCACCGAACTATGACTCGGTCTGACCGAGTTCACTAGTTTAGGTTCCAAAACTGCTTTGGTATCACCGAGTTTAAAAATCGGTAGATCCGAAATGATTTCTATGGGAAACTAAAACTAAGATTTTGAATCATTCTTTTGCAAAAATCTCTGCATTTTGTGATGCTCATCCACTCTACCTCATCTATACACTGTTCACAGGGTCAGCAGTCAGCTTGTTCATCATGTCAGATCAGAGCGATAGCCAAAACCTGTCAGAGCAGCAAGTGCACATGAGTGAGGGCACTAGTCCCTCTAGTTCCTCAGATGAAGGCAGTAGGAGCACTCCTAGTAACTTGCCAAAACCTGCCACCAGACAAAGGAAGAAAAGAACCTCAGAATCAGAGGATGAGGACTATGTGGCAGAAGAAGAAGCCACTTCCAAGAAAGTGGTTAAGAAGGAATATAGCACTACTGCTGCCACCAAGCCAGGCATGAAGCAAAAGGTTCCTGCAAAGAGAATTCCAATGTCTAAGGCCAGAGCATCTACTCAAGTCCCTTTGGGATCTGAACCCAAAGAGGCTGCTGCAGAAGGGAAGAAGAGGAAGGAGAGGATCAAAAAGACCACTGCTAGAGTGCTTGGGAGATCCTCAATCATGAGAGATTCTGAAGAGGAAGAGGAAGAAGAGGTTGCTGCACCAGCACCCAAGGCACAAAAACTGATGGGTGATGCTATAAGATCAGGGGCTACTGCATCCAAGCCCAAGGAAGCACCCAAGGCTGCATCAAAGGCCAAGACAGCTCCAAAGAGGAACACAAGGAGCATACCAGCTGCTGAAAAGAACAAGGCCCCAGTGCCTGACACTGCAGAAGAAGAGGAAGGCCAAGTTCTCAGGAAGCTAAAGCCCAAGATCCCAGACCACAATGATGCTCATCCTGTGGCTGAGGACATGAAGATCAAAAGAGACTCAGGGCTGAGAAAGTGGAGAGCAGAAGATCCATATGCTACAAGAAGAAGAACTGCTGTTGACTATAGGTTCCACACTAAGGAACAACATGACTTCTATGAGACAGTCTTGTTGGATAAGAAGCCCATTGTTTGTGACATGAGATGGGTAGATTGGCAGTTCATCAAGGACAATGAAGAGCACTATCCTGGAGTGCAAGACAGCTTCAAGGCTTGTGGAGTAGCAAACTTTGTTGGGCAGAAGCTCACAAAGTGGAATGAAGAGCTGATCATGCAGTTCTACTCCACATCACACTTCTATCCAGATGGAAGGATTGTGTGGATGTCTGAAGGTACGAGGTACCAATCAACAGTTGCTCAGTGGGCACAGCTCATCAATGCCCTAGAGGAGCATGAGGATGACTTAGACATATATGCCAAGAAGAAGATGGACCACAACTCTATGTCCAACATGTACAAGGAAATTCCAAACAAGGCACTTGATACTTTCAAGTTTGGGTCTGTACATTATCTTCTGTCAGGGTTACCAACTATCAATTGGATTTTGAGGCACACTCTGTTGCCCAAGTCAGGTGATCACAAGATGATCAGAGGCCATGCAATCAACTTGCTTCATATCTTTGATGTGCCACAGAAATTCAAAGTCATGAGCCTCATGGTAGAGACCATCAAAAGAACTGCAGCAGATCAGAAGAGGAGCTGTGGTTATGCCCCTCAGATCCAGGAGCTAATTAACTCCAAGATGGGCACATGCATATACCTATTGGACAAGGAACATTTGCCTATTCATCCAGATTTTGAAGATAATGAAGTTGTGATGAACAAGGATGATCCATCATCAGTTCATGCTCAAGCAAATAAGGAGAAGGCAAGGAAGGAGAAAGCTGCCAAGATGCCAACTCAAGAGGAGGCATCTGAGTATTTCCTGAAAAACAAGCAAGAGCAGCTTAGTTACTTGATTGCTTCCATACTGAGGATTGAGAAAGGACTGGCCACCCTCACTCAGAATCAGGTGAGCTTAGAGAGGATCATAGAACAAAAGTTCTATGACATGGATGTCAAAGTAACAGAGATTCAGTCTGCAGTGGAGCAACTTCAAGATGACATGCAGGAGAGGAGAGGGAAGACTACAACTGATGCATTTGCCAGAGTGCCACGAGCTCAGAGATCGACTGCAGTGCCAATTCCTGACACCATAGCCACCACCTCAGCTCCAGCCACAGCACCAGCCCAACCAGCTCCAGCATCTACTTCAGCTCCAGCTCCAACCACGTCTACAGAAGCCTTCGTCCTTGGAGTGATCCAGACTCCACCACCACCAGAAGATCAAGCCTGAGAGTCGATCTAGCACTATGCATTTTCTAGGAACTTTTTGGTAACTTGTTGCCAAAGGGGGAGAAAATGTATAGATCATAGGTTTCGAGAGAGAGTGTGTTGCCTTTATTCTCTCTTGCTTTATTTGGTGTTTTTTTCAAACTTTGTTTGCTTTTGGTTGAGATACTTTGATATGCTTGTGAGACATTGATGATCATGTGTTTGATCATAAGCTACACTTATGCATGCTTGATATATCTTATCTATCTTATGTGATCATTCACTTTCTTTGGTGATGAGTGCATGTATTTCATTCTTATCATTTTGAGCGCTCCACCAAGATGTATGTGACATGGAAGAGTAACCCATGACTCTAACTCTTTGTGCATTTGCAGTCCAAAGCAAATTTTAAATATGCACAAATTTAGGGGGAGCTCTTACTTATCACATACTTCTCAAAGCAACGATATATTTCATTCTTATTATTATTTGTCGAAGCTTTGATCTATATGTTGTCATCAATTACCAAAAAGGGGGAGATTGAAAGTGCAACTATCCCTAGGTGGTTTTGGTAATTCATAACAACATATAGCTCATTGAGCTAATGCTATTCCAAGATGATCATTTCAGGAAAACTCAATGATTGGCATGGCATGGATGGTGAAAGTGGAACCCTCAAAATGCTAAGGACAAAGGATTGGCTCTAGCTCATATGCTCAAGACTCTTCATTTTACATTTTAGTGGTCCAAGATCACATTGAGTCCATAGGAAAAGCCAATACTATCAAGGAGGGATGAGGTGTTGCTTAATGAGCCTCTTGCTTCATGTGCTTAATGATATGCTCCAAAATCCTCAGCTACTTTCCCATATCCACATTTGACCTAAACCCAAAGCCAAACTCGGCCCTACCGATTCTTTCAACCCGGCGCCACCGAGTTTCACTTGCCATAGCCATTGCCAAACCCTAAGCAAATCGGTTCTACCGATAGGGATCTCGGTCTCACCGAGATGGGATTGCAATTTCTCTGTTTCCTTTTCGTAACTTTTCGGTCTCACCGAAAGAGCGGATCGGTCCCACCGAGATTGCAATGTAAACTCACTGTTTCCTTTTCGTAACATTTCGGTCTCACCGAGAAGGCGAATCGGTCCCACCGAGTTTGCCTGACCAACCCTCTGGTTAGCTTATTACCAAATCGGTCTCACCGAGTTTGTGTAATCGGTCTCACCGAGATTACGTTATGCCCTAACCCTAACCATATCGGTCCTACCGAGTTGCATGTCAGTCCCACCGAAAATCTCTAACGGTCACTAGGTTTACTATTTCGGTCCGACCGAGTTTGTTGATTCGGTCCCACCGAGATTGGTAAATTGTGTGTAACGGTTGGATTTTGTGTGGAGGCTATATATACCCCTCCACCTCCTCTTCACTCGTGGAGAGAGCCATCAGAACACATCTACACTTCCAACTCATATGTTCTGAGAGAGAACCACCTACTCATGTGTTGAGGCCAAGATATTCCATTCCTACCACATGAATCTTGATCTCTAGCCTTCCCCAAGTTGCTTTCCACTCAAATCTTCTTTCCACCAAATCCAAATCCTGTGAGAGAGAATTGAGTGTTGGGGAGACTATCATTTGAAGCACAAGAGCAAGGAGTTCATCATCAACACACCATTTGTTACTTCTTGGAGAGTGGTGTCTCCTAGATTGGCTAGGTGTCACTTGGGAGCCTCCGACAAGATTGTGGAGTTGAACCAAGGAGTTTGTAAGGGCAAGGAGATCGCCTACTTCGTGAAGATCTACCGCTAGTGAGGCAAGTCCTGTGTGGGCGATGGCCATGGTGGGATAGACAAGGTTGCTTCTTCGTGGACCCTTCGTGGGTGGAGCCCTCCGTGGACTCGCGGAACCGTTACCCTTCGTGGGTTGAAGTCTCCATCAACGTGGATGTAGGATAGCACCACCTATCCGAACCACGGGAAAAACATCCGTGTCTCCAATTGCGTTTGAATTCTCCAAACCCTTCCCTTTACATTCTTGCAAGTTGCATGCTTTACTTTCCGCTGCCAATATACTCTTTGCATGCTTGCTTGAATTGTGTGATGATTGCTTGACTTGTCCTAGAATAGCTAAAATCTGTCAAGAACTAAAATTGGGAAAAGGTTAAGTTTTTATTTGGTCAAGTAGTCTAATCACCCCCCTCTAGACATACTTTCGATCCTACAATGTGGCGATACCCTCAACCACACCACGTGGAGTGGCTATATAACTCTGGGAAATTAAAAATTACGCATAAGGTATGTGTGACATTTGCTGTTGGAGATTATGTTGACAAGGTGGGTTGTGATGTTGTGCCGATGGATGCGTGCCAGTTGCTATTAGGAAGACCATGGCAGTTTGATCATGATGCGGTCCATGCTGGAAGATCCAACACATACACGTTCATGCATGATGAAAGGAAGCATGCGCTGAAACCAATGGGAGACAACACAATAACCATAGAGGTGCAAGTTCCGGAGAGGAAGGCTGTACCAAAAATAGACTCGAAATCGAGGACGGTTTCGCTTGAAGGGAGGGAGGATGAGACACACATGGCACCATCGATTGTTGACGTTAAAGATGCTGAGCCCGTTAAGTAATCAAGTCATGGAAAAGTCGTGGAAAATAATATTGTGCATGCGGCTGAGTTTCATCGAGGAAAAGTTGGTGTTTTACGCCAACTTTTTGGACCTAGAATTGCTCCTGTATTTGAAAGGCATAAAGTGTGTGTATACAATCAAAGGCCCAGGTTGGATGCCGATCAGGAACCAGAACCAGAAGAGGTACAGCCCACGTTTAGAACTCCACCCGGATGGATCAAGATCGGCGCAATTTTAATTTCCATCAAACAAGGAGTGCATGATCACATGCAATCTGAAAAGAGGCATGCATGCGTGCATGATTGATAATTAGAATATTTTTATTAGAAGGTTTCCTAGATAGTAGCTCCCGCTTAATTAGTTTGTTAGGATCTTTATTTTCTTTCGTAGTCAAGTCACGTACGACTTGTTCGGCAACATCTAGCGTTAGATATTTTTCTTGCGGAAGGGTCACGGGAGTTGGCTATTTAAATCGTCAGGCTACGGCCGTTGTAGGCAGATTAGTTTTGAGTTTTATTTTTGAGTATGAGAT
This sequence comes from Triticum urartu, assembly GCF_003073215.2. Classification (NCBI taxonomy): domain Eukaryota; kingdom Viridiplantae; phylum Streptophyta; class Magnoliopsida; order Poales; family Poaceae; genus Triticum; species Triticum urartu. The sequence continues at coordinate 30,463,305 of NC_053027.1, forward strand.
ATACAGAAAAACGTCCGAGTTACGGGCGGTCATATCTTGTGTATTATCTGTGATTTTCCCATCGTGGAAATTTACTAGCGACGGAGGGTTGATCATCACATCGACGCCTACGTGCTGATCTGAGGGGGTCATTATTTTCGTTTGTGTATTTTCATACACAGGTGAAAATTATCTTGAAGGTTGCGAGGAGGAACAAGGGGACGAACTATTGATCAAGCATCGCCGTGAAAGATCGGGCCATCTACACGCGTGAATTAGCAACTTGCTAGTCCGTGCCTCATCAACATTGTATTGAGATCCAAAGAGAGAGAAGAAGCCATCTAGCTAATAACTATGGACCCAAAGGTCTGGAGTAAACTACTCACACATCATCGAAGGGGCCATGGAGTTGATGTAGAGGCCCTCCGTGATCGATGCCCCCTCCGGCGAAGCTTCGAAAAAGGCCCCAGGATGGGATCTCTTGGGTACAAAAGGTTGCGGGCGGTTGAAATAGGGTTTCGTGGTGCTCCCGGATGTTTTCGGGGTATATGAATATATATAGGAGGAAGAAGTAGGCCGGTGGAGCAACGAGGGGCCCACGAGGGGGAGGGCGCGCCCCCTGCCTCGTGGCCGCCTCGTTGATTGCTTGACGTCCACTCCAAGTCCTCTGGATCACGTTTGTTCCAAAAATAACTCTCCCGAAGGTTTCATTCCGTTTGGATTCCATTTGATATTCCTTTTCTGCGAAACACTGAAATAGGCAAAAAACATCAATTTGCACTGGGCCTCGGGTTAATAGGTTAGTCCCAAAATTAATATAAAAGTGTAAAATAAAGCCCATTAACATCCAAAACAGAAAATATAATAGCATGGAACAATCAAAAATTATAGATACGTTGGAGACATATCACTACTTCTCGGCCCAAATAGGCGGCCAATAGGCCAGCACTCTCCCCAACTGGGTTGCTTTGCTGCGAGAAGCAACGAACGTCCTGAACACTTCTAGTTTGCTAAGTGGAGTTGGAAGCTGGATTTGAGAATTTGAAGAAGTTCAGAGAGGTTCCGAACACACCCTTAATATCATAAACATGCCTTCGGAAGGGGAGGTGATACGTCTCCAATGTATCTATAATTTTTGATTGCTCCATGTTATATTATCTATTGTTTTGGACTATATTGGGCTTTATTTTCCACTTTTATATTATTTTTGGGACTAACCTATTAACCGGAGGCCCAGCCCAGAATTGCTGTTTTTTGCCTATTTCAGTGTTTCGGATAAACGGAATATCAAACGGAGTCCAAACGGAATAAAATCTTCGGGAACGTGATTTTCTCACTGAACGTGATCCAGGAGACTTGGACCCTGCTCCAAGGAACAAAAGAGGCAGTCACGAGGGTGGGGGGCGCCCCCCCTAGGGCGCGCCCCCTGCCTCATGGGCCCCTAGTTGCTCCTCCGGCGTACTTCTTCCTCCTATATATACACACGTACCCCCAAACGATCAGAACAGGAGCCAAAAACCTAATTCCACCGCCGCAACTTTCTGTATCCACGAGATCCCATCTTGGGGCATGTTCTGGAGCTTCGCCGAAAGAGGGCCGTTATCACGGAGGGCTTCTACATCATCCTAGCCCCTCCGATGAAGTGTGAGTAGTTTACCTTAGACCTTCGGGTCCATAGTTAGTAGCTAGATGGCTTCTTCTCTCTCTCTTTGAATCTCAATACAAAGTTCTCCCCCTCTCTTGTGGAGATCTATTCGATGTAATCTTCTTTTTGCGGTGTGTTTGTTGAGACCGATGAATTGTGGGTTTATGACCAAGTCTATCTATGAATAATATTTGAATCTTCTCTGAATTCTTTTATGTATGATTGGTTATTGCCGGTGTCAAAACCGGCGGATCTCGGGTAGGGGGTCCCGAACTGTGCGTCTAGGCCGGATGGTAACAGGAGGCAGGGGACACGATGTTTTACCCAGGTTCGGGCCCTCTTGATGGAGGTAAAACCCTACGTCCTGCTTGATTAATATTGATGATATGGGCAGTACAAGAGTAGATCTACCATGAGATTAGAGAGGCTAAACCCTAGAAGCTAGCCTATGGTATGATTGTATATTGTGATTGTCGTCCTACGGACTAAAACTCTTCGGTTTATATAGACACCGGAGAGGGTTAGGGTTACACAAGGTCGGTTACAAAGGAGGAGATATCCATATCCGTATTGCCTAGCTTGCCTTCCATGCCAAGTAGAGATAGTCCGGCTGTCCGGAGACCCCCTAATCCAGGACTCCCTCAGTAGCCCCTGAACCAGGCTTCAATGATGATGAGTCCGGCGCGCAGTATTGTCCTCGGCATTGCAAGGCGGGTTCCTTCTCCGAATACATCACAGAAGAATTTGAATACGAGGATAGTGTCCGACCCTGCAAAATAAGTTCCACATTCCACCGTAGAGAGAATAATATTTTCGCAGATCTAATTTGCTGGCTTGTTTTGGCAGCATGACATTACGTCATGGCCCGGTGATTATTCGAACCGTTTCTTTTAACCAGCTCCACACATAACGCGAGGCGGTTTCTTGACACGTCTTGTCGAAGCGGAGATCGTGTTCCCCCAATTACGGGATTCTCATTAATGCGGTCGTGGGTAACCCAACCGTGTCTAGGACTCCTAGATTATAGGCAAGTCCTAAACGGCTATGGAGAGGACGCTTGATATTCACCCTCTTTATAAAGGGACAAGGTTTTCACTTTTTCCCTCTCGTGCTCAATTGAACCCTTCCTCCGCCTCGAGTTCTAACACCCAAAGCCCAGGTTAGGTGCTCCGGATCTTCAATCATGTCCGGATCCAGCCTTCAAGGCCGATGGATGCCCTCCTCCATTACGGAAGAGGACATTAAGAAGTTGAGGGAGGCCAGATACCTGACCGCCGAGGTATCGCATCGGCTGCCTGCTCGAGGGCAGATCGTCCCTACTCCCGAACCCAACGAGAACGTCGTGTTCGTCTCCCACTTCCTCCGAGGTCTAGGCCTTACTCTGGATCCCTTTGTCAGGGGTTTGATGTTCTATTACGGGCTAGATTTCCACGATCTAGCTCCGGACTCCTTTCTCCACATCTCGACATTTATTGTTGTGTGTGAGGCCTTCCTCCGCGTTACCCCTCACTTCGGCCTGTGGCTCAAGACCTTTGAAGTAAAGCCGAAGACGATTGAGGGGCAACATGCAGCGTGCGGAGGTGCATCAATAGGCAAGATGGCAGGAGCTCCATGGCCGAAAGGTTCCTTTTCGGAGGTGTCCGAATTATGGCAATGGGAGTGGTTTTACGTCACGGCTCCCAGAAGTGCCAAGTGGGCGGCTGCCCCCGCTTTCCGCTCGGACCCCCCACCTTAACTGATGTCATGGATTAGCAGAGGTCTGAGCTGGGGCCCAGCCAAGGACGTGCATATACTGCAAAGCCACATCCGAGATCTCTTTGAGGGAGATTTTAATTTGGTTGTGGTAATACAAGTTATGCTGGTTCGTCAAGTCCAGCCTTGCAAACGCCGGCCCCTTCGCTTGTGGGAGTTCAACCCAGAGGGACCGCGTGCCATTCAAAGTTTCCTCGGCCTGACGCACGAGGAGATGTACAAGTCATTCTTCAGACCTCAAGTAGAGTGTCCGGATATTACCGAGGACGTGGGCCTGAGCAGTAACCGCGCCGTCGAACAAGTAAGAAACCCTCTGGCCGAACACACTATCTTTTATTCGTCATGAAGTAATTTCTGAGAGTTCGCTTTTTGACCAGGACTGGCTAACAAAGGCGAAGATGATTCGGTGTTTGGCCCCCCTCCCTGAGGGTTTGGAAAATCTGGTATTGGAAAAGATGCTCGAGGTCGCACCTTGCCCGGAGCCCTCGAAGGAAGATACGGGGGGCATAATACGGGCGGACGCGGGCCCCCATCGCTGCCCGTTCCAACCGAGGGAATGAGTGTCTCCATGAAGGAGGATAACCGGGGGAGGAAAAGGACTGCTTCCGAGGATCCGGAAGCCGAAGCCTCCAAACGGGATAAGAAGTCTCCCACAGAGGGTCCTGCCTCAGGGGTGCTTTTGCCGCACAAAGTCCGCGGGGGGATCAGCCCTCCAACGAGTCATAAGTGATCCAAAATACTTTAATAGTAAATGTATGCTATCTTTTTTCTGAGAAAATAACCACCACATATATCTTGCAGTTCGGGCCTTAGCCCCTCTCAGCTGAGCTCGTCTCTGGGGGATCTTCTTCCAGAGAAGATGGAGAGCGAAACGCCTCCCCCGGACTCCTCCGCTCAAGAAGCGGGCGACCCCGAAGTGTCGTCACAGAGGGCCTCTCCGGATCCGGTGAGGCCAGAAGATAATCCCATAGACCCCCGAAGTCCCCAGCGTCCGGCTCCCGAAGAGAGCAGACGAAAGAGTCCGGCACCGTCTGGTATGCGGTCGGATGTTCTAAGGGAGTTGGTGGGGCGAGCGGCCATATCAGAAGAACACCGTACACTGATGGGTACGGTGATGGAGAGAATTTCGTCCGCCGAAAGCGGATTACATGAAGCCTTTATGAGTCTACTGACATGCTTTGAGGTACGTGAGATAATATGTGATAGTACTGCACATGTTAGGTGTGCCCTGTGTAGATAGTAGCCCCTGAGACTCTGGTTGTCGTCGAGAACGGCGGTGAATAGAGGATCATATTCCCAGGCAATAACCAGACTGCCCCTATGTGCAGGTGGTGGAAGCTCCGGTGGCTAGCCGGACTAGTGAGTTTGCCAAATTAAAACGGCAACTGGATGCGGCGGATGCCGACATCAAGCTTGTTAACAAGAGGCTTGACGAGGCACAAGGTAAGTGTTATTATCTGGTGAACGCCACATAGTAAGAGCAACATGATGGCAATATCTTTATTATGTTGTGACTGCAGATGGAGCTACCACCGTGGAAACCTTGCGGGCAGAACTTGCCCGAGCCAAGGAACAAGCGAGGATTAGTAATGCGGCTGCTTTGAAGGCGGCCGAAGAGTTGAAAGCCGAGAAGGCCGCACATTGCGAGAGCCAAGAGAAGATGGCCAAGATGGCCGTAGAATTAAAAGACACTGCCGACCATTGCCGGATCCTTGAAAAAGAAAACCAAGCGAAGGCAACGGACCTTGAGAAGGCCACGATGGCGGACAAAGACAACCATTCTGCTATGAGAGCGAAGGAGGAGCTACGGGAAACCGGGGATATTGCGGCTGGGAAACCCTTCATGTTACGGAGGAAGTTTGGAGATCCACGGTATGCCTCTCTGGATCGGCTGTGGAGTTCGGCAGATGCGTATATGGATTTGGCGACGAGTGTTGCCGATGCTGCCAAGTACTTCCAAGGTCAGACATATCGTGAAGTGGACAAGCTGTTCTGGTCGCAATTCAACATTCCAGAGTGCCGCTTTCATTGACTGACCAGCTAGCCGAATGGGCCGAACTGAATAGGTTGTCCAGACTCGCCATGAGGTCTGTTGTGGATCAGCTATGGCCGGAAAAGCCAAAGCCGAACAACTATTTCAGCTTAGTGCAGCAGTTCCTTGGTGCGGTGCCGCGCATTAATGCGATGAAGAGGTCGGCGTGCATAGAAGGCTCGCAGATGGCCCTTGCCCGTGTTAAAGCATACTGGGCGGAGATGGACGCTACCACTGTTGCGGCGCAGGGTTCGGCCATAGGCCGAGTGGCTGCCGAGCACTATTTTGAGGAGGTTCTCGAGGATGCTCGTTTGATAGAGGCCCAATGCTCGAAGAATATTATGTTTGAGTGATATGTATTCTCATTGTAAACACAATGCTTGTATGAAGTTTTATAAGGCTATGTTTATACTTTTGCCTGAAAGTAGTATGATGCCTCATGTGCGCCCGTTTATGTATACATGTGTATAACCTGAAAGATTGCAGCCGTCGGCTTCAACCCCCACGCATATAATGCGGAGGTGCTCGCGAAAAACGCGTGTTCACACTTAACACAACGTCTTGGTCCTATTAAGGAGGTGATAGCGTAGCGAACGAGGCAACCGGACTATAATGCTTTAACACTTTCACTTAGCCATAGGAGTTTGACAGTGGGGCTACTAGATAGCCCCTGGTGGCTCCGCACTCTCCCGATCGCGGGGTGCGTACATGCCTGGCCGGAAAACGGCCCTTCGTTAAGGCGGAGGAATTCTAACATTCCGATAGGTCATCGAGTGGTTGACCAGTCTCATGCTATATCATGACAGTCAGTTTTCGGCTTTCTCTACTGAGGTGCTCGTCCGGATGAACCAGGGCACAATCGCAGTAGTTCTCCTGGTGCTACCTTAGCCGATAAAGCGGAACGTAAGGCACCAAAACACAGGAGCCGGGCAAACCCAACATTTGACCAAATACAATGATTCGGAGCTGATGCATATAAGGCCAAACTCGCGACGCCGAACACTCCCTAAGGTATTCGGTCTTTATGGTATAAACCGGGCCTAAATAGTGCCCTTTGTAAGAAGCCCCTTGTGTCCAGGTACGTGCATTATTCTGACGTGGCCACATGCCAATACGTCAGCATCCTTCTCAACTGTGCTGAGAATTCGGTGGATGTGTATCAACAAGAGACAGTAAAAAAGGTTTACGCAGGGTCTTAATCTAAAAAGAATCCTTGGAGCGGGTCCCTGCTGCACGTCTGCGCCTGTGTCTCCGTTGTGCCATATCCTGGACAGGTGTAGCATGATGATCATCTGTAAAAGAGAGGAACTTAGGTGAAAAAGTTGTCATGCAAAAAGATAGTTTTGAAAGAAACCATGTATATTTCAAGATGAGTAAAAATTGCCACTTGTCTGCGCATGTTGAGCCCCTTGTATTTGTAATAGGGGTGTGACCATTGATTCGGTATGAATTACATATAGCTGCGTCGGACTCGTCTAACCGTGTCCGGGGTCTTGACGACCTGTTAAATGCTTTAGTTGGTCAGGCCGTTTTTAGTGTGCGGCTGCCAAGGCAGCCGCACTCTCTTCAGTGCGCAAAGATCCCTTAATACTTCCGTTCACTGTAATGATGCCACGTGGGCCGGGCATCTTGAGTGTGAGGGAAGCGTAGTGCGGTATTGCATTAAAGCGAACGAAAGCTTCGCGTCCGAGTAGTGCTTGATAGCCACTTTGGAACGGAGCGATGTGGAAGGTTAAATGTTCGCTACGGAAGTTATCGGGGAAGCCGAATATAACCTTTAGTAGCAGGGAGCCCGTGCAATGAGCCCCTGGGCCTGGCGTTACTCCTTTAAAGGTGGTATTGCTTTGGCAAATTTTTGTTGGGTCTATCCCCATTTCACGGATTGTATCCTGGTATATCAGGTTTAGACCGCTGCCACCGTCCATCAGGACTCGTGTGAAGTGGTATCCGTCAATTATTGGGTCTAATACCAGGGCAGCCCATCCTGCATGCTGGATACTTGCTGAGTAATCACGATGGTCGAAAGTGATTGGTTGAGACGATCAGTGGCAGGACTCTGTAGTGATAGGCCCTTGGGCATATTTTTCTGGGAGTGCCGTTTTGTTTCTTCCCTTGATCACGTGTAACACGTTTACTGTTTTGACTTCTGGTGGAAATTTCTTTTGTTCCCCAGTGTCTTGCTTGAGAGGCTCATCCTCATCTTCGCTTGGTGTATCCTCCCCCTTGTGTACGGCGTTGAGCTTGCCGGACTGCTTGAAGACCCAACATTCTCTGTGGGTATGATTAGCGGGTTTACCAGGGGTGCTATGGATTTGACATATTTGGTCCAGAATTTTGTTTAGGCTGGACAGTTCGTCTCTGGCGCCTTTAGAGGGCGGCTTTTGCTGACCTGGCCGAGAGCTTTTGAATCCGGCGTTTACTGCCGTGCTCTTCGTGCTGTCTTCTTTATTCCGGCGTTTGTTATTGTTGTTGCACCGTGATTTCCCATTTCCATCTCTAACTTCGGATGTACTAGGGTCGCTGGTGCTGCATCTGGCTAGCCAGCTATCCTCGCCCGTGCAAAAGCGGGTCATGAGGCTTGTTAATGCTGCCATTGTTCTCGACTTTTCTTGGCCGAGGTGTCTGACAAGCCATTCGTCACGGACGCTATGCTTAAACGCTGCCAAGGCTTCGGCGTCCGGACAGTCGACAATTTGGTTCTTTTTAGTAAGAAACCTGTTCCAAAGCTTTCGGGCTGACTCTCCGGGCTGTTGAGTTATATGACTCAAATCATCCGCGTCCAGAGGTCGGACATAAGTCCCTTGAAAATTTGCCCGGAAGGCATCTTCGAGCTCTTCCCAACTTCCAATGGAGCTTTCGAGGAGGCTCTTAAGCCAGTGCCGAGCTGGCCCTTTGAGTTTGAGGGGTAAATACTTAATGGCGTGGAGATCATCTCCCCGAGCCATGTGGATATGGAGGATATAGTCCTCAATCCAGACCCTAGGGTCTGTTGTTCCATCGTATGCCTCTATGTTTACAGGTTTGAATCCCTCTGGAAATTCATGGTCCAGCACCTCATCGGTGAAACATAGGGGGTGTGCGGCACCCCGATATCTGGGTGTACCGCGTTGTTCGGATGTTTGTTGTGTTGCATCGTATGCTGGAGCACGCTTGCGTGGTCCATAGATGGATCTGGTTTCGCCCTCCTTTTGATGCGAGCCCTCGTGTAGACCGCGTATTGGCTTATGTGTGGCATTGCTTGCCACTTTATGTTGGCCATGAGGTCGTCTATCCGGCCAGATGGCTGTTTTAATTTTTGGTTGTGGGGGGTCTGAGGCCTCCTCATCGAATTCAGGTAGCAACTTCCGCTTTGGGTAGCTCTTGGTGGGGCGATTGCCGCCGTAGTTCGCTGCTGTGTTGAGTACTTTGCTCCATCTGATTTGGAGTGTGTCCTGCGCAGCCTTGAGCCTTTGCTTCTGCTTTTTCAGACTCCTCGCGGTGGCAACAAGCCTTTGGCGGGCATTCTGCTGCTCCGAGTGCTTGTCCGGCGTTATGTCGTCCGGACTATCATCTTTGACAGAATTGGTTTGTCCGGTTTGATTCTCCGTATTGCCGTGGTCCGGCGGTGGTTCGCCCTGCTCCAACGCTGGGTCTATATGATCGTTATTTCTGCCGAGCCGGGATTTGGGGCGGCGCTTGCGCCGCCGCTTTGATTGCTTCTCGAGGGAACAAGCGTCCTTCTGTTCCTTGTCGTCGTCTTCTTTTGGTGTGTCCACCATGTATACGTCATATGATGAGGTGGACGTCCAGCGCCCTGTGGGCGGTGGTTCCTCTTCGCCTCCTGCATCATCGTCCATACCGTCGATGTATTCGGAGTCGAAGTCGAGCATGTCGGTTGAGTCATCGACAGTGGCTATTAAGTGGGTGGTGGGTGGGCGTCGAATTTCTTCGTCGTCCGCATCCCAATCCTGTTGGCCATAATCCGGCCAGGGCTCTCCTGACAAAGAGAGAGACCTTAATGAATTCAGAATGTCGCCGAAGGGCAAGTGCTGAAAGATATCCGCGGCGGTGAATTCCATGATCGGCGCCCAATCGGATTCGATTGGCAGGGGCGCGGATGGTTCGGAGTCCGGAAAAGAGTCCGGCACCTTGGAGTCACGGGCTGCACAGAGGGTTAGGCTGGTGTTCGGCTCGATCGCCGTTGAGACTGCAGCCCCTGAGGCGGTGTCTAACCACCCGTCCTCGACTGGCGCAGTTGGCTCCGAGCTAAGGGTCGGAGCTGTTGCGTGCGCAGCCTCTGGGGTACTGTTCGGCGGCAGAGCTAGGTCATACCCATCGCGACAGTGCGGCGCGCCCGGCTGTGGCTCGAATCCGTTGAAGATCAAGTCTCCGCGGATGTCGGCCGTGTAGTTCAAACTTCCAAATCTGACCTGATGGCCAGGGGCGTAGCTTTCAATCTGCTCCAGATGGCCAAGCGAATTAGCCCGCAGTGCAAAGCCGCCGAATACGAAGATCTGTCCGGGGAGAAAAATCTCACCCTGGACCGCATCACTATCGATGATACAAGGAGCCATCAAGCCTAACAGCGACGTCACAAAGGAACTCTCAGTGAAAGCACCAATGTCGGTGTCAAAACCGGCGGATCTCGGGTAGGGGGTCCCGAACTGTGCGTCTAGGCCGGATGGTAACATGAGGCAGGGGACACGATGTTTTACCCAGGTTCAGGCCCTCTTGATGGAGGTAAAACCCTACGTCCTGCTTGATTAATATTGATGATATGGATAGTATAAGAGTAGATCTACCACGAGATCAGAGAGGCTAAACCCTAGAAGCTAGCGTATGGTATGATTGTATATTGTGATTGTCGTCCTACGGACTAAAACCCTTCGGTTTATATAGACACCGGAGAGGGTTAGGGTTACACAAGGTCGGTTACAAAGGAGATATCCATATCCGTATTGCCTAGCTTGCCTTCCACGCCAAGTAGAGTCCCATCCGGACACGAGACGAAGTCTTCAATCTTGTATCTTCATAGTCTAACAGTCCGGCCAATGGAGATAGTCCGGCTGTCCGGAGACCCCCTAATCCAAGACTCCCTCAGCTATCTTTGCAAGTCTCTTCGAATTATCTGTTTGGTTTGGCCAACTAGATTGGTAGTTCTTGCCATAGGAGAAGTGCTTAGCTTTGGGTTCGATCTTGCGGTGTCCTTACCCAGTGACAGAAGGGGCAGCAAGCCACGTATTGTATCGTTGCCATCGAGGATAACAAGATGGGGTTTATTTCATATTGCATGAATTTATCTCTCTACATCATGTCATCTTGCTTAAGGCGTTACTCTGTTTTTAACTTAATACTCTAGATGCATGCTGGATAGCGGTCGATGAGTGGAGTAATAGTAGTAGATGCAGAATCATTTCGATCTACTTGTCACGGACGTGATGCCTATATACATGATCATGCCTAGATATTCTCATAACTATGCTCAATTCTGTCAATTGCTCAACAGTAATTTGTTCACCCGCCGTAGAATACTTATGCTCTTGAGAGAAGCCACTAGTGAAACCTATGGCCCCCGGGTCTATTCTCATCATATCAATCTCCATCACTTTAATCTTGCTTTGCTTTTTTTACTTTGCCTTTACTTTTTACTTTGCATCTTTATACCAAAAATACCAAAAATATTATATCTATCAGATCTCGCTCTCGTAAGTGACCGTGAAGGGCTTGACAACCCCTAATCGCGTTGGTTGCGAGTAGCTATCGCTTTGTGCAGGTACGAGGGACTTGAGCGTGGGCTCCTACTGGATTGATACCTTGGTTCTCAAAAACTGAGGGAAATACTTACGCTACTCTGCTGCATCATCCCTTCCTCTTCGGGGAAAACCAACGCAAGCTCAAGACGTAGCAAGAAGGATTTCTGGCGCCGTTGCCAGGGAGTCTACGCAAAAAGTCAAACATACCAAGTACCCATCACAATCCCTATCTCTCGCATTACATTATTTGCCATTTGCCTCTCGTTTTCCTCTCCCCCCAATTCACCCTTGCCGTTTTATTCGCCCTCTCTCTCCCTATCCTCCCTCTCTATTTGCCTCTTGTTTGCTCGTGTGCTAGTTTGCTTGCTTGTCGTTATGTCTGAAACTGGGGAAGTTATCGCCAATATGAGCGATAACAATATCATGGAAAATTCTGATGCTCCTGCTAAAGAACCTACCATCTTTCATACAAAACAATTTCGTGTTGGTAGTGGTAATATTATTGGAAAAGGAGTTATTCAAGATTTCTTTACTTGTGCCGGTGCTTTACCTTCTATGGGTAGTTCTATCCTTCACAGAACTAGTAGTCTTGCGGACACTATTGCCATGTTTGTAGTTGAACTTGAAAGACAATTCATGCACATGCATCCTTCCATACAAAGGATTTTTTTGGAATTTTCTAATATTGAGCATTCTTCTGTTAAGCGTGCCGCTACTATCTTTTTGGCTCATGAGTTTAGATTCATAATAAGAGAAGCCAAAGAAATCTTTGCGCATTACAGGGTGGACGCTTGCCGTCCTCCCATAGAAACTATCCTCTTTGATCAAGAAGAAATAATGCGTTTTCAATCTCTACATTATGTTGCTTTCAATGAAAATCTTAGAAGAAGGGTTCCTACCAATATTTTAGTTGATAGAATTTCTGAACTTAATGATGATTTGGCTATTCGAAATAATGAGCTAGGATATTCCCTTGAATATAGGCTTACAAAGTTCTGTCAAAAGAATGCTTATAATGATGAACTGGTTGTGCATTACGAAGGACCAAAGGAGGAACCTATACCTCCCAAGGTTGATCTTGGGGACTTTTGTCCCGTTAAATTTAGTCCTTTTGATTACTTTTGCTTGCCTCAAATAAAGCTTGCTGCTGAACGTAGAGAATATGAAATGAGTTTCAATAATCTATCTTACTATTATGGCAATTCCTAGATCTATCCTCGCTTTTATGCCTAGCTAGGGGCGTTAAACGATAGCGCTTGTTGGGAGGCAACCCAATTTTATTTTTATTCCTTGCCTTTTGCTCCTGTTTAGTAATAAATAAATTATTTAGCCTCTGTTTTGGTTGTGTTTTTTGTGTTTAATTAGTGTTTGTGCCAAGTAGAACCGTTGGGAAGACTTGGGGAAAGTCTTGTTGAACTTGCTGTAAAAAACAGAAACTTTAGCGCTCATGAGAACTGCTTTCATTTTTATTTGAAGAGTGCTATTTAGTTAATTCTTTTTGCAGATGATTAATGGATAAATTCCTCACGTCCAGAAATTTATTTTAGAATTTTTGGGGTTCCAGATATTGCGCTAGCTACAGATAACTACAGACTGTTCTGTTTTTGACAGATTCTGTTTTTCGTGTGTTGTTTGCTTATTTTGATGAATCTATGGCTAGTAAAATAGTTTATAATCCATAGAGAAGTTGGAATACAGTAGGTTTAACACCAATATAAATAAAGAATGAGTTTATTACAGTACCTTGAAGTGGTCTTTTGTTTTCTTTCGCTAACGGAGCTCACGAGTTTTCTATTTTGAGTTTTGTGTTGTGAAGTTTTCAGGTTTTGGGTGAATTCTTTTGATGGATCATGGAACAAGGAGTGGCAAGAGCCTAAGCTTGGGGATGCCCATGGCACCCCCAAGATAATCCAAGGACACCAAAAAGTCAAAGCTTGGGGATGCTCCAGAAGGCATCCCCTCTTTCGTCCACTTCCATCGGTAATTTACTTGGAGCTATATTTTTATTCACCAACATGATATGTGTTTTGCTTGGAGCGTTATGTATTATTTGTGTCTTTGTGTCTTAGTATGCCACAATCATCCTTGATGTACACACATTTTGAGAGAGCCATACATGAATTAAAATTTGATAGAATACTCTATGTGCTTCACTAATATCTTTTGAGCTAAGTAGTTTTGCTCTATGTGCTTCACTTATATCTTTTGAGCTAGATAATTTTGCTCTATGTGCTTCACTTATATCTTTTGAGCGTTATAATTTTGCTCTATGTGCTTCACTTAGATCTTTTAGAGCACGGTGGTGGATTCGTTTTAAAGAAACTATTGATCTCTCATGCTTCACTTAAATTATTTTGAGAGTCTCTTAATAGCATGGTAATTTGCTTAATAATAATATGCTTGGTATTCAAGATTTGTGAAACTTTCTTTTGAGTGTGTTGAATACTAAGAAAAGATTGAAGCATGCTAATTTTTTTGAGATATGGAGGTGATAATATTAAAGTCATACTAGTTGAGTAGTTGTGAATTTAAAGAATACTTGTGTTAAGGTTTGTGATTCCCGTAGCATGCACGTATGGTGAACCGTTATGTGATGAAGTCGGAGCATGATTTATTTATTGATTGTCTTCCTTATGAGTGGCGGTCGGGGACGAGCGATGGTCTTTTCCTACCAATCTATCCCCCTAGGAGCATGCGCGTAATACTTTGCTTTGATAACTTCTAGATTTTTGCAATAAGTATATGAGTTCTTTATGACTAATGTTGAGTCTATGGATTATACGCACTCTCACCCTTCCACCTTTGCTAGCCTCTCTAATACCGCGCACCTTTCGCCGGTATCATACACCTACCATATACCTTTCTCAAAACAGCCACCATACCTACCTATTATGGCATTTCCATAGCCATTCCAAGATATATTGCCATGCAACTTTCCACCATCTAGTTCACCATGACACACTCCATCATTGTCATATTGCATATCCCGGCACACACATAGAGTCATATTTTGTTCTAAGTATCGAGTTGTAATTGTTGAGTTATAAGAAAAATAAAAGTGTGATGATCATAATTATTAGAGCATTGTCCCAGTGAGGAAAGAATGATGGAGACTATGATTCCCCCATAAGTCGGGATGAGACTCCGGACGAAAAATAAAATAAATAAAAAAGAGAGGCCAAAGAAGCCCAAATAAAAAAGAGGCCATAAAAAAGAGAAAAGGCCCAAATAAAAAAATGAGAGAAAAAGAGAGAAGGGACAATGTTACTATCCTTTTACCACACTTGTGCTTCAAAGTAGCACCATGATCTTCATAGTAGAGAGTCTCTCATGTTATCACTTTCATATACTAGTGGGAATTTTTCATTATAGAACTTGGCTTGTATATTCCAATGATGGGCTTCCTCAAAATTGCCCTAGGTCTTCGTGAGCAAGCAAGTTGGATGCACACCCACTTAGTTTCTTTTTGAGCTTTCATATACTTATAGCTCTAGTGCATCCGTTGCATGGCAATCCCTACTCACTCACATTGATATCTATTGATGGCCATCTCCATAGCCCGTTGATACGCCTAGTTGATGTGAGACCATCTTCTCCTTTTTGTCTTCTCCACAACCACCATTCTATTCCACCTATAGTGCTATATCCATGGCTCACCCTCATGTATTGCGTGAAGATTGAAAAAGTTAGAGTATGAAACAATTGCTTGGCTTGTCATCGGGGTTGTGCATGATTTAAATACTTTGTGTGGTGAAGATGGAGCATAGCCAGACTATATGATTTTGTAGGGATAACTTTCTTTGGCCATGTTATTTTGAGAAGACATAATTGCTTTATTAGTATGCTTGAAGTATTATTATTTTTATGTCAATATAAACTTTTGTCTTGAATCTTTCTAATCTGAATATTCATACCACAATTAAGAAGATTTGCATTGAAATTATGCCAAGTAGCACTCCGTATCAAAAATTCTTTTTTTATCATTTACCTACTCGAGGACGAGCAGGAATTAAGCTTGGGGATGCCTGATACGTCTCCAACGTATCTATAATTTTTGATTGCTCCATGCTATATTATCTACTGTTTTGGACTATATTGGGCTTTATTTTCCACTTTTATATTATTTTTGGGACTAACCTATTAACCGGAGGCCCAGCCCAGAATTGCTATTTTTTTTGCCTATTTCAGTGTTTTGGATAAACGGAATATCAAACGGAGTCCAGACGGAATAAAATCTTCAGGAACGTGATTTTCTCACCGAACGTGATCCAGGAGACTTGGACCCTGCTCCAAGGAACAAAAGAGGCGGTCACGAGGGTGGGGGCGCCCCCCTTAGGGCGCGCCCCCTGCCTCGTGGGCCCCTCGTTGCTCCTCCGGCGTACTTCTTCCTCCTATATATACACACGTGCCCCCAAACGACCAGAACAGGAGCCAAAAACCTAATTCCACCGCCGCAACTTTCTGTATCCATGAGATCCCATCTTGGGGCCTGTTCCAGAGCTCCGCCGGAAGAGGGCCGTCATCACGGAGGGCTTCTACATCATCCTAGCCCCTCCGATTAAGTGTGAGTAGTTTACCTCAGACCTTCGGGTCCATGGCTTCTTCTCTCTCTTTGAATCTCAATACAAAGTTCTCCCCCTCTCTTGTGGAGATCTATTCGATGTAATCTTCTTTTTGCGGTGTGTTTGTTGAGACCGATGAATTGTGGGTTTATGATCAAGTCTATCTATGAATAATATTTGAATCTTCTCTGAATTCTTTTATGTATGATTGGTTATCTTTGCAAGTCTCTTCGAATTATCCGTTTGGTTTGGCCAACTAGAGTGGTAGTTCTTGCCATAGGAGAAGTGCTTAGCTTTGGGTTCGATCTTGCGGTGTCCTTACCCAGTGACAGAAGGGGCAGCAAGCCACGTATTGTATCGTTGCCATCGAGGATAACAAGATGGGGTTTATTTCATATTGCATGAATTTATCTCTCTACATCATGTCATCTTGCTTAAGGCGTTACTCTGTTTTTAACTTAATACTCTAGATGCATGCTGGATAGCGGTCGATGAGTGGAGTAATAGTAGTAGATGCAGAATCATTTCGAAATACTTGTCACGGACGTGATGCCTATATACATGATCATGCCTAGATATTCTCATAACTATGCTCAATTCTGTCAATTGCTCAACAATAATTTGTTCACCCACCGTAGAATACTTATGCTCTTGAGAGAAGCCACTAGTGAAACCAATGGCCCCCGGGTCTATTCTCATCATATCAATCTCCATCACTTTAATCTTGCTTTGCTTTTTTACTTCGCCTTTACTTTTTACTTTGCATCTTTATACCAAAAATACCAAAAATATTATATCTATCAGATCTCACTCTCGTAAGTGACCGTGAAGGGCTTGACAACCCCTAATCGCGTTGGTTGCGAGTAGCTATCGCTTTGTGCTGGTACGAGGGACTTGAGCGTGGGCTCCTACTGGATTGATACCTTGGTTCTCAAAAACTGAGGGAAATACTTACGCTACTTTGCTGCATCATCCCTTCCTCTTCGGGGAAAACCAATGCAAGCTCAAGACGTAGCAGGAGGTCCCTGATATTAAATGAAGGCATGCAAGCAATACGTCTGAAAGAAAAAAGAAACAAGCCAAACTGTACGCAGCATACATAGACCCAAAAGAGCGAGCAATTAATTACAAAGGGCTAGTGCAAAAAATCAAAGAAAACAAAGGATCTCCAAATGAACACTTCATGACAAGATTCACATTGTGCGCAATCAGTCGCCTACTATGTCTAATTATAAACTTAAAAGTGAGCTAAGATTACTTGAACCTTATGTTGGACGATAATGATATAAGTAACATAATTCAGGCAACCGTGATGCTTGACCCCTCAATGAGAGCTTAAAGTAGTACAAGATCAATAAACAGAAATTTTGTTGGTAACCTCGCTCTCTTAGAGGTAATACATAATGACTAGTTATTTCTATTGCGTTCCAATGTAGTTGTGCCATGGTTTTCCAACTCAATCATTTTGACTGTGTTAGAATGCAGGTGTGGTACTAGGAGAAATTCTATGTGGACAAAGTTAAACACATTATAGACATAGATTACTCTCCTCGTCAGAAGCCTTTGATTCGGTTATGGGACAAGGAGAAGGTGGCAAAGAGGGAGAAGGCCCACCTTGCGGAGGGAGATGTATGTAAATGATTTGCTACATGTCCACTGCCACAGAATTGAGTTTTACTTTCTTTACTACAACATACTAACCATTCATCTTGTATTCTTCAAAATAGATTAGTGAGCACCTCATGAGTGATGTGGAGTATGTACTACACAGACCTGTCCATGCCAGCAATGAAGTACGCACAATCCGAAACCTATTTATTGCATTTTCATACTAAAAACTGTATTCTAATTATATTCATCCTTCTACATGGTCGCATATTGCAAAAAAACAACAACTATGCAAGTGATAGAACATAAAACCACTCAAAAATACACAGATGAACATAAGTACTTCAAGCCACTTGTCGATGGTTTAACTGACACTTAACTCAATACAAACCCGACCAACAAAACACTACTCCATGTTGTAAGTGAATAGAGGTAAAGTCATATTTACAAATGCACAATTTTATCTCACATTTTCGTGTGAAATAAAGCACCGCTTAATTCCAATGCAGGATAATAAGTTCGTTCAGTCCGACATAACAGATTAAGAAATTCAAGTTATTTAAAAGATATTCTACTTATCTATTAGTGTGGCTCAATGCATGTTAACCAATCGTTCTCCTTTATGTACAAGCTTTTGCAAGAAGGGTGACAAGTGCACATGGCACAAGGGAGCAGACGAAAGACATGAGGAAGGAGAATCTACCGAACATGACAGTGACACACCTGCCAAGTGGCAGTGAGGTCTTCAAGCACTAAATCGTTATCTGCAGAAGAAGATACAACACATATAGGTGATGAGGATGACACATTAATGCCAATGGGACACTGCGCTGGTCACACCAAATCAATCTCTGTTTTCATTAAGGAAGATGGTTATTCCTACTATGACCATGAAAAGAGGCAATTTCGTGGTATGTCGCACACATTTTTCCAATCATCTATTATATAACATTGTTCTATCTAGAGTTTGTAACATGGATAAATTCACATACTAAGTGCCGGTCGGAAAGAAACACTAGAATGGGTAAACAAAACATGATAAAATGCCTTAGGTTAATTTTTCAAAATTGCACTCAGTATGTGGATTTATCCATGTTAAAATTATAGAAAGAGCAATGCTATATAACTGGATGATAGACAATGATGTGTGCAACATACCACAATGTTGCCTCTTTTCATGGTCATAGCAGGAATACTCATCTTCTTTCTTGAAGAGAGATGTTGATTTCCTATTTGAGCGGCGCAATGTCCCATTGGCATTAATGTTTGTGGTATCCTCATCAGCTAGATGTGTTGTATCTTCTTCTGCACACGACAAATTAATTTCTGAAGGCCCTTGATACGTCCATTTTGCATCATGCTTTTATATCGATATTTATTGCATTATGGACTGTTATTTCACTTTATGTCACAATACTTATGGCTATTCTCTCTTATTTTACAAGGTTTACATAAGGAGGGAGAATGCCGGGAGCTGGAATTCTGGGCTGGAAAAGGAGCAAATATTAGAGACCTATTCTGAGCAACTCCAAAAGTCCTGAAACTCCACGGAACATCTTAAAATAAATAAAGAAAAATCCTCGCCAAAGATGAAGGCCAGGGGGCCCACACCCTGCTCACGAGGGTGGGGGGCGCCCCCCTAGGGCGTGCCCCCTATCTCGTGGGCCCCCTGGTGGCTCTCCGACGTCCATCTTCTCCTATATGAAGTCTTTCGATGAGAAAAAAATCAGAAGGAACTTTTCGGGACGAGACTCCGCCGCCACGAGGCGGAACCTTGGCGGAACCAATCTAGAGCTCCAGCAGAGCTGTTCTGCCGGGGATACTTCCCTCCGGGAGGGGGAAATCATCACCATCATCATCACCAACGCTCCTCTCATCGGGAGAGGGCAATCTCCATCAACATCTTCACCAGCACCATCTCATCTCCAAACCCTAGTTCATCTCTTGTATCCAATTCTTGTCTCAAAGTCCGGGATTGGTGCTAGTAGGTTGCTAGTAGTGTTGATTACTCCTTGTAGTTGATGCTAGTTGGTTTAATTGGTGGAAGATCATATGTTCAGATCCTATATGCATATTATTACCCCTCTGATTATGAACATGAATATGCTTTGTGAGTAATTACGTTTGTTCCTGAGGACAAGGGAGAAGTCTTGCTATTAGTAGTCCATGTGAATTTGGTATTCGTTTGATATTTTGATAAGATGTATGTTGTCTAGCCTCTAGTGGTGTTATGTGAACGTCGACTACATAACACCTCACCATTATTTGGGCCTAGAGGAAGGCATTGGGAAGTAATAAGTAGATGATGGGTTGCTAGAGTGACAGAAGCTTAAACCCTAGTTTATGCGTTGCTTCGTAAGGGGCTGATTTGGATCCACATGTTTCATTGCTATGGTTAGGTTACCTTAATTACTTTTGTTTGTAGTTGCGGATGCTTGCAATAGAGGTTAATCATAAGTGATGCTTTTCAAAGTAAGAACCACCCAAAGCACCGGTCACCCACATATCAAATTATCAAAGTATCGAACGCGAATCATATGGACGTGATGAAAACTAGCTTGACGATATTCCCATGTGTCCTCGGGAGCGCTTTTCCTATTATAAGAGTTTGTTCCGGCTTGTCCTTTGCTAAACAAAAGGATTGGGCCACCTTGCTGCACTTTATTTACTTTTGTTACTTGTTGCTCGTTACAATCTATCTTATCACAAAACTATCTGTTACCACTTATTTCAGTACTTGCAGAGAATACCTTGCTGGAAACCGCTTATCATTTCCTTCTGCTCCTCGTTGGGTTCGACACTCTTACTTATCGAAAGGACTACGATAGATCCCCTATACTTGTGGGTCATCAAGAATCTTTTCTGGCGCCGTTGCCGGGGAGTGTAGCGCCTTTGGTAGGTGGAATTTGGTAAGGAAAAATTTATATAGTGTACTGAAATTTACTGTCACTTGTTACTATGGAAAGTAATTCTCTGAGGGGCTTGTTTGGGGTATCTTCACCCCGTCCAGTAGAGCAAAGAGTTGCTCCTCAACCTACTGAACCTATTGAAAATGAAACTCCTTTTGAATTTCCTTCGGGTATGATGGAAAAACTGCTAGCTAACCCTTTTACAGGAGATGGAACAAAGCATCCTGATGAGCACTTAATATATGTGGATGAAGTTTGTGGACTATTTAAGCTTGCAGGTATACCCGATGATGTTGCTAAGAAGAAGGTCTTCCCTTTATCTTTGAAGGGAGACGCATTGATATGGTATAGGCTATGTGATGATATGAGATCATGGGACTATAAAAGATTGAAGTTGGAATTTCATCAAAAGTATTACCCTATGCATCTTGTTCATCGTGATCGCAATTATATATATAATTTCTGGCCTCGCGAAGGAGAAAGCATCGCTCAAGCTTGGGGGAGGCTTAAATCAATGTTATATTCATGCCCCAATCATGAGCTCCCGAGAGAAATAATTATGCAAAGTTTTTATGCTCGGCTTTCTGATAACAATCGCACCATGCTCGATACTTCTTGTGCTGGCTCTTTTATGATGAAGACTATTGAATTCAGATGGAATTTATTGGATAGAATTAAACGCAACTCTGAAGATTGGGACCTCGACGAAGGTAAGGAGTCAGGTATGACACCTAAGTTTGATTGTGTTAAATCTTTTATGGACACCGATATTTTCCGTAAGTTTAGCACTAAATATGGACTTGACTCTGAGATAGTAGCTTCTTTCTGTGAATCTTTTGCTACTTATGTTGATCTCCCTAAGGAGAAGTGGTTTAAATATCATCCTCCCATAGAAGTAAAAGTAGCTGCACCTATTAAAGTTGAAGAAAAGACTGTCACTTATAATGATCCTATTGTTCCTACTTCTTATATTGAGGAACCACCTTTCCCTGTTAGAATAAAGGATCATGCTAAAGCTTCAACTGTTGTTCGTAAAAGCAATATTAGAACTTATACACCTCCTGAGCAAGTTAAAGTGGAACCTAATATTGCTATTGTTAAAGATCTCTTGTCTGATAATATAGATGGGCATGTTATTCAGTTCGAAGGTGAAACTGCTAGAATTGCTAAACCTTGTGATAAAGATAAACATAGACCTGTGGTAGGCGTGCCTGTTATTTCTGTTAAAATAGGAGATCATTGTTATCATGGCTTATGTGATATGGGTGCGAGTGCTAGTGTTATACCGCATACTTTATATGAAGAAATTAAGAATGAAATTGCACCTGCTGAGTTAGAAGGTATTGATGTCACAATTAAACTTGCCAATAGAGATACTATTTCACCAATTGGTATTGTTAGAGATGTTGAAGTCTTGTGTGGGAAAACTAAATATCCTGCTGATTTTCTTGTTCTTACTTCTTCGCAAGATAGCTTTTGCCCCATTATATTTGGTAGACCCTTCTTAAATACTGTCAATGCTACCATAGATTGCAAAAAGAATGTTGTTACTGTTGGCTTGGATGATATGGTTCATGAGTTTAATTTCTCTAAATTTAGTAAACAACATCGTGAGGAAGAATTACCTAGTAAGGATGAAATTATTGGTCTTGCTTCTATGTCGTACCTCCTAGTGATCCTTTAGAACACTATTTTCTAGACCATGAAAATGATATGTTCATGAATGAAAGAAGGGAAATAGATGAAGTATTCTTTAAACAAGAACCTATTCTGCAACATAATTTGCCTGTTGAAATTTTAGGGGATCCACCTCCACCCAAGGGAGATCCCGTGTTTGAGCTTAAACCTTTGCCCGATAATCTTAAATATGCTTATCTTGATGAAAAGAAGATATATCATGTTATTATTAGTGCTAACCTTTCAGAGCATGAAGAAGAAAGATTATTAAAAACTCTGAGGAAGCATCGTGCTGCTATTGGATATACTCTTGATGATCTTAAGGGCATTAGTCCCACTCTATGTCAACATAAAATAAATTTGGAAGCAGATGCCAAACCAGTTCGTGATCCTCAACGACGTCTGAATCCTAAGATGAAAGAAGTGGTAAGAAAAGAAATACTAAAGCTTCTGGAGACAGGTATAATCTATCCCGTTGCTGATAGTGAGTGGGTAAGTCCTGTCCATTGTGTACCTAAGAAGGGAGGCATTACTGTTGTTCCTAATGATAAAGATGAATTGATTCCACAAAGAATTATCACAGGTTATAGGATGGTAATTGATTTCCATAAATTATATAAGGCTACTAAGAAAGATCATTACCCCTTACCTTTTATTGATCAAATGCTAGAAAGATTATGCAAACATACACACTATTGCTTTCTATATGGTTATTCTGGTTTCTCTCAAATACCTGTGTCGGCTAGAGATCAATCAAAGACTACTTTTACATGCCCTTTTGGTACTTTTGCTTATAGACGTATGCCTTTTGGTTTATGTAATGCACCTGCTACCTTTCAAAGATGCATGATGGCTATATTCTCTGACTTTTGTGAAAAGATTTGTGAGGTTTTCATGGACGACTTTTCCGTCTATGGTTCCTCTTTTGATGATTGCTTGAGCAATCTTGACCGAGTTTTGCAGAGATGTGAAGAAACTAATCTTGTCTTGAATTGGGAAAAGTGCCACTTTATGGTTAATGAAGGTATTGTCTTGGGGCACAAAGTTTCTAAAAGAGGTATTGAAGTTGATAAAGCCAAGGTTGATGCTATTGAAAAGATGCCATGTCCCAAGGACATCAAAGGTATAAGAAGTTTCCTTGGTCACGCTGGATTTTATAGGAGGTTCATTAAGGACTTCTCAAAAATTTCTCGGCTCTGACTAATTTATTGCAAAAAGATATACCATTTGTCTTTGATGATTGTGTAGAAGCATTTGAAATACTTAAGAAAGCATTAGTCTCTGCACCTGTTGTTCAGCCACCTGATTGGAACCTACCCTTTGAAATTATGTGTGATGCTAGTGATTATGTTGTAGGTGTTATTCTAGGGCAAAGAGTTGATAAGAAATTAAATGTTATTCATTATGCTAGTAAGACTCTAGACAATGCTCAAAGAAATTATGCTACTACTGAAAAAGAACTCTTAGCAGTTGTATTTGCTTGTGATAAGTTCAGATCTTATATTGTTGATTCTAAAGTAACTATTCAAACTGATCATGCTGCTATTAAATATCTTATGGAAAAGAAAGATGCTAAACCTAGACTTATTAGATGGGTTCTCTTGCTACAAGAATTTGATTTGCATATTGTTGATAGAAAGGGAGCTGAGAACCCTGTTGCAGACAACTTGTCTAGGTTAGAAAATATTCTTGATGACACACTACCTATTAATGATAGCTTTCCTGATGAACAATTAAATGTTATAAATACTTCTCGTAGTACTCCATGGTATGCTGATTATGCTAATTATATTGTATGTAAGTTTATACCACCTAGCTTCACATACCAACAAAAGAAAAAGTTCTTCTATGATTTGAGACATTACTTTTGGGATGACCCACATCTTTATAAAGGAGTAGATGGTGTTATTAGACGTTGTGTACCTGAGCATGAACAGGAACAGATCCTACGCAAGTGTCATTCCGAGTCTTATGGAGGACACCACGCTGGAGATAGAACTGCACATAAGGTATTGCAATCTGGTTTTTATTGGCCTACCCTCTTCAAGGATGCCCGTAAGTTTGTCTTGTCTTGTGATGAATGTCAAAGAATTGGTAATATTAGTAGACGTCAAGAAATGCCTATGAATTATTCACTTGTTATTGAACCATTTGATGTTTGGGGCTTTGATTATATGGGACCTTTTCCTGCCTCTAATGGATACACACATATTCTAGTTACTGTTGATTACGTTACTAAGTGGGTAGAAGCTATTCCAACTAGTAGTGCTGATCATAACACTTCTATTAAAATGCTTAAAGAAGTTATTTTCTCGAGGTTTGGAGTCCCTAGATACTTAATGACTGATGGTGGTTCACACTTTATTCATGGTGCTTTCGTTAAATGCTTGCTAAATATGATGTTAATCATAGAATTGCATCTCCTTATCACCCTCAGTCTAGTGGTCAAGTAGAGTTGAGCAATAGAGAGCTCAAATTAATTTTGCAAAAGACTGTTAATAGGTCTAGAAAGAATTGGTCCAAGAAACTTGATGACGCATTATGGGCCTATAGGACTGCATATAAAAATCCTATGGGTATGTCTCCGTATAAAATGGTTTATGGAAAAGCATGTCACTTACCTCTCGAACTAGAACATAAGGCATATTGGGCTATTAAAGAGCTCAACTATGATTTTAAACTTGCCGGTGAGAAGAGGTTATTTGATATTAGCTCACTTGATGAATGGAGAACCCAAGCTTATGAAAATGCCAAGTTGCTTAAAGAAAAAGTTAAAAGATGGCATGACAAAAGGATACAAAAGCGTGAGTTTAATGTAGGTGATTATGTATTGCTATACAACTCTCGTTTAAGATTTTTTGCAGGAAAACTTCTCTCTAAATGGGAAGGCCCCTATGTTATCGAAGAGGTCTATCGTTCTGGCGCCATAAAGATCAACAACTTTGAAGGCACAAATCCGAAGGTGGTAAACGATCAAAGAATCAAACATTATATCTCAGGTAATTCCATAAAGGTTGAAACCAATATTATTGAAACCGTAACCCCGGTGGAATACATAAGGGACACTTTCCGGAACGTTTCAGACTCCGAAAAGGAATAGGTATGTGGTACGGTAAGTAAACCGACTCCGAAACAATTTTTTAGGCAATATTTCTCCGTTTTGGAATATTTAGAAAAATAGAAAAATAAGTAGCAGTCCGGGAAGGACACGAGGGCCCCACGAGGGTGGTGGGCGCGCCCTACCCCCCTGGGCGCGCCCCCTACCTCGTGAGCACCTCGTGTGCCTTCCGGACTCTGTTTTCTTGCACGTCACGTATTTTGGTCGGTAAAAATTCATTATATATTCTCCCGAAGGTTTTGACTCCCGTATCACGCAAATTTCCTCTGTTTTTTTTGAGCTGTTACTGCTGCAGATTAGAACAAGATGTCTTCTCAAGAGTCAATCGGGGAGAGCCGGTTATCTAATCCGGCACCAGAACCAAGGGCAAACAGCGACACTGACCACTTTGGGCCAGCAACGGAGGAAGAGATGGAGGCTAACTTGATGAGAGTAGATGCCATGGAGGATGAAGAAGTCACCTCTCGCCTCCGAGCTGGGTTCACGATGGGGGAACTACAGAGCTCAGCTATTCCAAATTTGGTTATCCCTTCTAATGTTAGATTTCTTTCTTATGAAAATATGAAGAGGAGTGTCACTTGTTCTCCCGCAGCTATGCAACACCCTTGGGTGCAAGGAGCTTTAGTTGTCACAGGAAAGCTTCGTAAGGAAATAATGGACCTCAAACAGCAAGTCAACAAGCTCGAGGAGGAGAACCGCATCCTGAGGGGAATCATCGCCAAGAATATTACACCGACAACAAAGAAGGAGATATAATCACATGGGTATGGGCACTCCTCTTGGCAACTGCCAAGCTTGGGGGAGGTGCCCCGGTATCGTATCACAATCACAACTCCTATCTTTACCGTTTTTCTTAGTTCGATCCTATTAGTAGTATCTTGATCTAGTAGAATAATGTTTATGGCATGATCTAGTTTTGAGTTTCGCTTTATGATCTTTCTATGTAATCGAGTCAGTGAGCTATATATAATAAAGATTAGTGTTGAGTCAAGGGCTTGATTTTTTGCCATGATCTTGGGAGAATAAAAGAAAGAAAGAAAGAATAAAAAGAAACAAAAAGTTCATATTGATCTTATTGAGAGTAATGACTTCACATAGAAAGAGTATGATGATTAAAAGTTGTTGGGAGTTAGCAGACATAGCTTTGGTCATTGTTGCAATTAATAGGAAGTAATAAGGAAAGAGAGGTCTCACATATAGATATATTATCATTGACATCTTTTATGATTGGGAGCACTCATTAAAATATGACATGCTAAAGAGTTGATGTTGGACAAGGAAGACAATGTAATGAGTTATGTCTTCCTTATATCTGAGATAAAGTATGTTGTCATGGATCCTCTAACTTGTTGAGCTTGCCTTTCCCCCTCATGCTAGCCAAATTCTCAGCACCAAGTAGAAATACTACTTGTGCTTCCAAACACCCTTAAACCAGTTTTGCCATGAGAGTCCACCATATCTACCTATGGATTGAGTAAGATCCTTCAAGTAAGTTGTCATCGGTGCAAAGCAATAAAAATTGCTCTAAATATGTATGATTGATTGGTGTGGGAGAAATAAGCTTTATACGATCTTGTGATGTGGAAGTAATAAAAGCGACGGACTGCATAATAAAGGTTCATATCAAAAGGGGCAATATAAAGTGACGTTCTTTCGCATTGAGATTTTATGCATCCAACCATAAAAGCACATGGCAACCTCTGCTTCCCTCTGCGAAGGGCCTATCCTTTATTATTATCTTCTACCTTGTGCAAGAGTCATGGTGATCTTCACCTTTTCTTTTTCATTTTATCCTTTGGCAAGCTCAGCATGTTGGAAAGAACATGATATATATATATATATAATTGGATGTAGGGGAGCATGAACCATTATTGTTGACATTACCCTTGAGGTAAAAGGTTGTGGGGCAAAACTATAAGCGTCTATCTTTCTCTGTGTCCGATTAAAACTCCGTAACCACAAGTATTGCATGAGTGTTAGCAATTATGGAGGACTAAATGATAGTTGAGTATGTGGACTTGTTTTTTAGCTCTGACATAGACTCTTTCCGATGTTATGATAAATTGCAATTGCTTCAATGACTGAGATTATAGTTTGTCGGAGCCCAATAAGGTTTATGATTTATACTTTTGCATTCTGAATAGATCATCACTTGAACATAAGTAATCATATGACAAAATCTATATATGTTGCTATTATGAGAATAATCATGATGCCTTCATGTCCGTATTTTATTTTTATCGACGCCTCTACCTCTAAACATGAGGACATATGTATTGTTATCGGCTTTTCGCTTGAGGACAAGCGAGGTCTAAGCTTGGGGGAGTTGATACGTCCATTTTGCATCATGCTTTTATATCGATATTTATTGCATTATGGACTGTTATTTCACTTTATGTCATAATACTTATGGCTATTCTCTCTTATTTTATAAGGTTTACATAAGGAGGGAGAATGCCGGCAGTTGGAATTCTGGGCTGGAAAAGGAGCAAATATTAGAGACCTATTCTGAGCAACTCCAAAAGTCCTGAAACTCCACGGAACATCTTAAAATAAATAAAGAAAAATCCTCGCCAAAGATGAAGGCCAGGGGGCCCACACCTTGCTCACGAGGGTGGGGGCGCGCCCCCCTACCTCGTGGGCCACCTGGTGGCTCTCCGATGTCCATCTTCTCCTATATGAAGTCTTTTGATGAGAAAAAATCAGAAGGAACTTTTTGGGACGATACTCCGCCGCCATGAGGCAGAACCTTGGCGGAACCAATCTAGAGCTCCAGCAGAGCTGTTCTGCCGGGGATACTTCCCTCCGGGAGGGGGAAATCATCACCATCGTCATCACCAACACTCCTCTCATCGGGAGAGGGCAATCTCCATCAACATCTTCACCAGCACCATCTCATCTTCAAACCCTAGTTCATCTCTTGTATCCAATTCTTGTCTCAAAGTCCGGGATTGGTGCTAGTAGGTTGCTAGTAGTGTTGATTACTCCTTGTAGTTGATGCTAGTTGGTTTAATTGGTGGAAGATCATATGTTCAGATCCTATATGCATATTATTACCCCTCTGATTATGAACATGAATATGCTTTGTGAGTAATTACGTTTGTTCCTGAGGACAAGGGAGAAGTCTTGCTATTAGTAGTCATGTGAATTTGGTATTCGTTTGATATTTTGATAAGATGTATGTTGTCTAGCCTCTAGTGGTGTTATGTGAACACCGACTACATAACACTTCACCATTATTTGGGCCTAGAGGAAGGCATTGGGAAGTAATAAGTAGATGATGGGTTGCTAGAGTGACAGAAGCTTAAACCCTAGTTTATGCGTTGCTTCGTAAGGGGCTGATT
This sequence comes from Triticum urartu, assembly GCF_003073215.2. Lineage (NCBI taxonomy): Eukaryota > Viridiplantae > Streptophyta > Magnoliopsida > Poales > Poaceae > Triticum > Triticum urartu. The sequence goes on from NC_053027.1 coordinate 30,491,663, forward strand.
TGGATCCACATGTTTCATGCTATGGTTAGGTTTACCTTAATACTTTTGTTGTAGTTGCGGATGCTTGCAATAGAGGTTAATCATAAGTGGGATGCTTTTTCAAGTAAGAACAACACCCAAGCACCGGTCCACCCACATATCAAATTATCAAAGTATCGAACGCGAATCATATGAACGTGATGAAAACTAGCTTGAGGATATTCCCATGTGTCCTCGGGAGCGCTTTTCCTATTATAAGAGTTTGTTCCGGCTTGTCCTTTGTTACAAAAGGATTGGGCCACCTTGCTGCACTTTATTTACTTTTGTTACTTGTTGCTCGTTACAATCTATCTTATCACAAAACTATCTGTTACCACTTATTTCAGTACTTGCAGAGAATACCTTGCTGGAAACCGCTTATCATTTCCTTCTGCTCCTCGTTGGGTTCGACACTCTTACTTATCGAAAGGACTACGATAGATCCCCTATACTTGTGGGTCATCAGTCCTCGTTGCCGCTTGGCGGGTGTTGTTGTCATGTTCGCCAGATTATCTTCCTCTTCATACTATCTTCAGTGTGGTCCCTTATGACATGTACACTTGTCACGCTTCCTAGAAAAAGGCTTGTACATAAAAGAGAATCCGGTGTTTAACATGCAGTAAGCCACACTAATAGATAAGTAAATAACTTTTAAATAACCTTAATTTCTTAATCTGGTATGGTGGATCTATTATCATGAATGGGAAATAAGGGTGTTCTCTTTCACACAACAATTTGCAAGATAAATTTGTGCATTTGTAAATATGGCTTTACCTATAAACAGAGTAGAGTTCTATTGGTCAGACTTGAATTGAGTTTAATGTCAGTTAAACCATCAACAAGTGGTTTGAAGTACTTATGTTTGTCCGCGTATTCTTTTTGGGGGTTTGATGCTCTATTACTTGCATAGTTGTATGACTTTATAGCAATATGTGGCCCTACATTAGAAGGATGAATACAGTTAATACATGCAATAACTAGGGTTTAGATTGTGTGTACTTCATTGTTGGCACGCAAAGATCTGTGTGGTACATTCTCAACATCACTCATTAGGTGCTCAATAATCTACTTTGAAAAACACAAGATGAATGGTTAGTATGTCGTAGTAGAGAAATTAAATATCAATTTTGTGGCAGTGGACATGTAGCAAATGATTTACATACATCTCCCTCCGCAAACAGGGCCTTCTCCCTCTTTGCCACCTTCTCCTTGTCCTAGAACTAAATCAAAGACTTCTAAAGAGGAGAGTAATCTATGTCTATATTGTGCAGAGCGAGGTTAGCAACAAAACTTCTAAATACGAGAGTAATCTATGTCTATAATATGCTCTCAGCTGACTTCGGGCTTTGTAGTTGGACATAGTAGGCGACTGATTGCGCACAATGTGAACCTTCTCATGAAGTGTCCATTTGTAGATCTTTTGCTTTCTTTGATGTGTTACACTAGGCCTTTGTAAGTAATTGCTCGCTCTTTCGGGTCTTTGTATGCCGCGAACAGTTTGGCTTCTTTTTGCTTCTGTTTCGGACTCGATCGTCTTGTGTGCATGCCTTCGTTTAGTTTCAGGTGCCTCACCTTCTGAAGGCAGGCCCATGGTATTTACTACTTACTCTACCTTTATCATTGACAGTTTTCTGTTTTCCTAACAAAATTTGTTTTCTATTGACAACAAATACCTCAACTTATGTAATGAAAGCTAGCATCTTTACTTGACGAATTTGAATATTGCATAGATGTAGTAATAACCCCTTAAGATTAGGTTTGCAATCTTTTTCCTCGGATTGCCATGCAAGACTTCCCAAATAAGGTCATAAATAACACCTTGATAGCAGACCATGTAGTGTGACAAGTTGTTAATAGCAAACTATATATCATAATAATTAGATAAATTACAAAAAAGTAAGCAAAGGCAAAATGTAGTGTGACAAGTTGTTATTACGTACATGTGTTGTTTTTCAATAAAAAAATAATATATACATACCTTCTCTCTAGCCGTTGGCCCTTTATTTACACAAGCTAGCCATGACGGGTGATGTATCCTAACATTAGCGGATGACAAAAAAATTAGAAAGGTCATAATTTTTTTTCTTTGGCAATGAAATTCCATATCGTACTAAAAGAAAATTGGGCTTATATGTACCTATGCTTTCTGCGGCTTCGGTGTGGTAGGAGTGTGTGAATCAGTAATCCCACTTTTCTTCATCGAAGAATTCATGGCAGGTGATGCTTGCTGATAAGAGGCACACCACAACAGATATATGTCAATCATATGGGAAAATTTGAAGAAAAAAAAAGTCAAATCTATGTTCTTATTCCACCCTACATTGCCTAGCTTTAAGTAGCAAAAGTTTCATTAATGACGATAATTGGAGACCAAAAAATGGAGTTGCATTGTTCCCTATACATGATACTCCCTCCTTTCCAGTTTAAATTACGAAGAGTTCTGTAAATAACAATCAGGGCCGGCTGTATGTCTTTCAGGGCCCTAAGGCGGAGTCACGATATGGGCCTTTAAGACTATCTATAATGTAACTTCCGGTGCTTAAAAGACAAGTTTCATTGCGCATTTCCTGATGCAAAATCACGCGTATTCACGCTGCCATGCCACTGTGCCGTCTTCCTCAAGTGCAAACAGAGGTCGATGCACGAAACATGAATACTAATTACATAATGCTTTCAGCAATCAGAGCAAAAGAGATGTGCTAACATGCGAGTTAAGAAAACTGAAACTACAGGTACGAAGCTATACTTCAAACTGATGCCGTGATACGGCAACAGAGTTTAGCTTGACATGATTCTTTCAGCAAATAAAACAGCGACTTGACCAATTGGATGAGTTCAAGTGTTTAGCACTAGATAGATCAATTACCACACAGCAGTGCTACAACGAACAGAACTAGTCTTTTCAAATAATGAGGACTAATTAGCAGCTATTACAGACTTTAAACCACCACGTACGAATCCATAGATGCAAATCCTAATTAACATCCTGCTACCGAGTGACAAAAGCATGGCATAAATCGTAGGTCTGACCTTGGCGACGGGTTTCCTACGACGGCTGCACTCGTGGTATGTGTAGCAGGACTGAAACGACGCAAACCGGCAAGGGCGATGCAAGGGTAGCAAAGACGCCGCCAGCACGGCAACCGGCAGCGGGGAAGCATAGGGCTTGAACCTAGCCAGCGGCGGCGATTGGATATTCGTGAGCGGCGGCTCCTATTTATCGCGTAGGTCGAGAATTGTCGACCAAACGCGTACCTCTCTCCCACGCCGCATGAATCTGGGCCAGCCCAAGTACTTGGACAGGCTCCCTTTTCCGGTTTTCAGAAGGATCTTTCAAATTACTTTCCTTCCGTTTTCTCTTTTCATGTTTCTGTTCTTTTTCTATTTTCGTTTTAAATTTCTTTTTTCATGCTCGTTTTATCTTTTTTTTTTAGTTTTCATATTTTGGTTTATTTTTAATTTTAATTTCATTTTCACTTTGCCAACATCTTTTAAATTCAAAAACATTTTTGGAATCATGATTTTTTTCAATAATGCACATTTTCTGAATTTTTGAACGTTTTTTGAACTAATTTTTTTTACAAATTTGTGACATTTTCGAAATTGTGCAATTTTTTGAAATTAGCTAATTTTTATAATTTGTGAATATTTTTGGAAATAGTGAAGTTTTTACAAATTTTCTAACAATTTTTTTAAGAAACACATGAACATTTTACGAATTTGCAAACATTTTTTCAATGTAAGTTTTTTTGGAATTTGTGAACATTTTGACAAAGAAGGTTTTATTTTTCAATTCATGAACATTTTTCGAATTCAGGAACATTTTTTAATTCATGAATATATATTGAATTCATGAACTTTTTTCAAATTTATAAAACAATTAAGTATGTAAACAATTTTTAAAATCCAGGAACATTTTTAAAATGTGTGAACCGCTCTTGAAATTTGAACCTTTTTTATACTGAATTTTTTTATGGAATAAAAAAACAAAATAAACAAATAAGGAAAAAAATGAAAAAGAAAACCAAGGCACCCAGCCACTCAGTGGGCCGGCCCAAAGCACGTGTAGGGGGTGTACGTGATGCTGGAATCAGTAATTAAGAAGTACTCCTTCCAAAAATCACTTCCATATTGTCGGGTTATAACAAGTGGCGCCATTTGTCATAACATGGGAATTTTCCTTGTTTGGTAGATTCCTTTATTCGAAATATTTTATTTTTTAAACCGTGCGTCCAAATCTCAAACTATTTTTACGAAAAAACTGATGGAAAAATCGTACCAGGAGCATGTTTTTTCCTTTCCGAAGAGACACATTTTTTCCCTTCCGATCGCAGAAGCAAATCCATGTCTCCACGAGAAGTAAATCCGTGTCTCTCGCAGAATGAAAAAATAAAACATGTTTCTTTTTTTCCTTTCCGAGAGACACGGCCTTGCACTCACGAAAGCAAAATTGTGCCTGGACGAGAAGTATATGCGCCTCTTGCTGTATGAAAAAAAATGCATTCTTTCCCTTTTAGAGAGGCACGACCATGCCTCACACGGAAGCAAATCTGTGTCTCCACGAAAAGTAAATTCGTGCCTCTTGCAGAACGAAAAAAGCATTTTTTTTCCTTTTCGAGAGGCACGACCAAACAAATCTGTGCTTCCACGAGAACTAAATCCGTACCTCTCACGGAACATAAAAGAAGAAAAACACTTTTTTTTTCCTTTTCGAGAGGCACGCCCGTGCCTCTCGCGGAAGCAAATCCATGCACGAAAAAAGAAAACGTGTTTTTACCCTTTACGAGAGCGAAAGCAATCCGTGCCTCTCATGGAACAAAGAAAACCTTTTTTGCAAAAAAATAATTTTTGGGGGTACAAATTCTTAGAAAAATCAATGAAAACAAAAAAGCCAAAAAATCATCTAAAAGCCGATAACAAGTATAGAAAAATAAAAAACTGAAGGAAGATCCCAAAGCACGACACGTGGCGACGGCTGAGAGCGCGCCAAGTGGTGCTCTCCTAGCCCACCCCAAATGACCCTTGTGGGGGCTCGGAAGAAGTACTCCTCATTTAGGTGCTCTGGCGATAGCTTGCCATCCGCCGACCCACTCTCGGGAATACGAGCTCCCTTCGTGAGCGTTCCTATGAGGTTAAAACATTGGTCGGCCTATGGGTCTTCTATGCAGAAATAAGAGCTCCTGCCCCCTCCCCTCCAGGCCTGGGCCATTGGATGACAACCCTCCCGCCTAGGTCCAGAACCAGCCCTGTGTTATTTAAGTTTTTTTTTATGCAGGGAAATAGAAAACTTGTTCCTCCATCAAAGTCCAAGTAACATGACGGCTGCGGCGGATGAATATGAAGCATTGTTGCTAAGGTTTGTTATCAGACGAATCGTATGCAATCTCTGTTTTGTCATGCGTGTGCATATAGACATTGTGTGGGTGTTTTTCTTTTCCTTAACGTTTAATGCCATCTACAACAAATAAAACCAAATTTTGCTAATGGTACATAACCATCTCTATTTCTAAACAAATGCTCTTGTAAATATAAAAATGCAAAAAAAAAACCAGACTTCTTCCTTGGTACAGTATGATTTGACCATAAATATCAATCGAGTCATTCAGACCGACAAGTATAAGTGTAAGTCTTTGGGGCCACTTTGAGTAACCATGACCCACATGTACAAATATGAGCCTTGGGGATAATGTATTGTTAAACTGTACAATGTAATTTTCCCTAGACATGGACTCTTTAATGATGCTATGTAGGAGTATTATGCTAAGGTGGTACCATCGTGGAATTATGCAATTAACTAGTTCAAAATAGTTTTAAAATAAATTTGTGTACAAAATTTTGTGTTTGGTTTTTTTGATTAACTTTTAAGTGATTTGCTAGATAGAAAAAAAGTTAATCTTTTAGAAAATAAAAAAAAATGAGATAAGAGATACATTTTGCACTTTGAGGATAGAGGATATGTTAGAGATGCCCTAATTACATGTTTGTGCACCACTTTTGATCATTTCAGGCTGATACCTCAGCATAAAGGCAATTATAAGAATCCTTGGATACATGATTACATGGGTAGCTGTAAAGCAAACCCGGACACCATGAGCCAGTTCATGTATTTTTTTTTCCATCTGAATTTGGCTCATATGTATGTTGTGACAAGAAAATCAGTTGCTTCGTACCGCACAAAGAAAAGGAGAATAAATCAGCTGCTTTTTATCATGACTCAGTTTTAAATAGTTAAGTTAAGTAATTGAGAATCCATGTTCAGCCGAAGAAATCTGCTGCGTGTTATCACAAGTCAGAAAGACGCATCAGATGGTCAATATTCCCTATTTTCAAAAGGCTGGGAAAAAAATCAGCAGCTCGCCATCATCACAATTCAAATGTGCAGGTCAGCAAGTTTTTGGTGTCAAGCGTCCCAATTAGCAGCACATGGTGAGTATTTGATTTGGTTCGAATCCATGGCAGACTGAAGGGGGCACCATTAGATTTGGGGGCAGGGAATTACCGAGCCAAGACAACAATGGGGAATTGTGACTATTGCACATTGACAGAGAAACAGATTGCAGACGAATTCAATCTGCACTCAGCTCATATCTATCTTCAGCAAAAAAAAACTGGCTGCTTCTTATCATGATTCAGAAAGTCGGGTTAGGTAGTCAAAAATCTATGTTCGGCGAAAGAAATCGGCAGCATCTTATCACAATTATTAAAAGAAGCATCAGATGGTCAACATCTATTTTCGAAAATCAGCTGCATCCCATGATTGTTCAAATGGTCAGATCAGACACTCAGGTCTGAAATCAGCAGCACATCTAAGACACTCAGGTATGAAACTTGCTTCATTTGGCACAACCACAAGTGAAATGTGTTAACAACCATGGATTTGGGGAAAACGCAAACTACAAAAATGCAAGGATGGTTGGAATCAACCGTACACTGAAGCCCACACGGTTGATTTCGGGAGGCAGCAGACTACAGAGCAAGAAAGCAATTGGAAATTAGTAACATCTGACAACGAACACAAATTGACATGAGCAAGTGAGAGATTGCAGAAGAATTCAAGGGTAAACCACTTCAATTTCCATTTCATCCCAGGACTAAACCCAAGCAACAACAGTGAAGGCCAGGACATACAGCAGCGAGATGCGGCCATTACACCCAAGCCCATGAACACTACACAGCCATAGCTAGCTACGAGCACAAATCTGTTGGTGGGGGGGATCGATTCGCGTGGCCTAGCCGCCGAATCCGTAGAGGGTGCGTCCCTGTCGCTTGAGGGCGTAGACGACGTCCATGGCGGTGACGGTCTTGCGGCGGGCGTGCTCGGTGTAGGTGACGGCGTCGCGGATGACGTTCTCCAGGAAGATCTTGAGCACGCCCCGGGTCTCCTCGTAGATGAGCCCCGAGATGCGCTTCACGCCGCCCCTGCGCGCCAGACGGCGGATGGCCGGCTTGGTGATGCCCTGGATGTTGTCGCGGAGCACCTTCCGGTGGCGCTTGGCGCCGCCCTTGCCGAGCCCCTTCCCTCCCTTGCCGCGGCCAGACATCTTCGACGCTTCTCTCTCCGGCCGAGCTTCGCTTGGCTGGTGTGTGTGTGTTGCTGGTTGTGGTTGCTGCGGTGATGTGGTGGGATGAGATGAACGGGGCTGGGGCGTGGGGGATTTATAGCTGCGAGGTTACCGGGGAGGAGATGGGCGCGATCCGCGTGATGCGGGGTGTGAGCCGTCCGATGGAGTGGATGGCTGGGAGTGGGAGAGAAGAGGTGGCGCGGATCGCTGACGTGGCGTGGAGCGGGGGCGTGGGCGGGAGGAGGTGTGTTTTCTCGGGAGCTCGGGATGTACTGGAGGGAGGTGCATTCGTGACCATTGTTTTGGGCCTTGGGAGCAGCTCAAGCCGCCGATAGCAGCTTTCATATTTCCTATTTGGCACTCAGCCAACACTGAACACTCTCTTTAATGTAAAGATCCCTTTCAACAGGTTTTGTGAAGCTTTCAGATGAGTTTTTTTTCTGTGTTTGTTAATTCGGTTTTCACTCAGTTTTTTGTCTGGTTTTCTTTTGTTTTTAGAGTCGCTTCTATAAAAATGATCTTTTAAAAATTTACAAAGATTTTTCAAAAAAAAATTGTGAACACTGTTTTAAATTCATAAAAAAATCATGAACATTTTAAGTCTTTTCTCCCTCAATAACTTGGACTTTTGGGCCAGGGGAATTCAGAGAGAGCTATGGCAATGGAGACCGGTGCTTGAGCCAACGCGGCAGTATTTGAAAACATCGTCTCTTTGTCTTACTGTTCACGTGGGTGCATGTGCGCAGGGAGACAAAACTCCATGTCCCGCAATCTGACAGTCGGTAGTCATACAAAGCAATGAGCAAAACTCACTAATTTGCCTATTTGTTGCCCATATACTTATTTACTTTTTGTAGCTAGCGAGGTGAGAGTTGATTCGTCGTCTGTATGGCTAAACAATCCTTCTAATTTTTTTCTTCTTCTTCTTCCTATTGTCATTGACGGTATAAGTGTTTTTTTTTTGCCGATAAATAGAATATTGGATACAGACAGATATATTATGCTACCTGAACTCACAAACATAAAAATGGTCCTAAACAAATGACCTATGACTATATGCCTCAAAATTCTTGCCGGAGCCGCAATTAAATTTATTGTCATTGCACCACCATAGCTTAACATCGAGAAATCCAGCCATTAAAGTACCGATGAAGACCTATAGAGAATTTTTTTTTGCTGGAATAGTAGACCGTTGCATGCGGTGGAGATTGGTAATGTGCCAAGCATATCGGGGGGAGGGGGCGCCTTTTTTAGCGCCGGCAGCGAAAAATCGGCCCAGTTGCGCCCACAGGTCCTTGTTTATCGCCGGTTTGGGCCGAAATAAGAGCCGGTGAACCCGAGACGAACCCAGCCCCCCCCCCCGGGCGCCTGGGGGCACCGGCCGAAGCGAAAAGGCGCGTGGGCCAGCTCTGTCGGCGACAGACAGGCCTTTTCCCGCAGTCCCCCCTCCCTCCATTTCCTCATTGCTTCCCCCCTTCTGCCCCGCCATTCTCCTCCCGCTCCCCGCCATCCGGCCGCCATGCCGCCAAAAAAGTATTCGGACCCTCGCTCCGCTGCCACTGTCGATTCCACCCAGCCGAAAACAGAGGAAGCCGAGGGCACCGCAGGCAAAACACCGGGCGTGTCCAACGACGAGTGGAGGGCGGAGGTTCGGCGTCGGGAGGCTATCACCACCGACCGGCGGAACAGGCTCAACGCCAAGAAGGCCAGGGACGCGGCCGCGACGGCGGTGGCGGTGGAGCAGGCAGAGGCATCTCACGAGAGGATGATGAATCCGTGCGGACACGGCCCGCAAGCTATGTGGGGGAGCCAGTAGAGCGTTGCATCGCCGGCCAACTTCTCACCGCCGCCACCGCGCTGGGGGTACGCTCCCTCTCCTGGCTGCTCCGACGGCGATGCGCATGGTCGATTCAACCCCAACATCACGTTCCCACATGGCGCGCCGCCGCGTGCCTCACCCTCCAGGCTGAACCCCGACCAGCACACTCCCTCGCTCGCATTCGCCGGCCTCCACGCCCAGTACAACTACTCGCCACCGGCGTACTCAGCCTCGCCGACGGCGCCTCTGCGTCGGGGCGCCCTACCCTTCTCACAAGCCTCGGCGCCACATTTAGGCAACCCCGACGCGACCAAGGCCGACATGGACGAGATCATCACGAGCGGCTCAGTCGCCGCAGCCACCTACCCCGGGTTCCACACGCAAGACGACACAATGGACACCGCCGTTAACATGGACGAGGAGCTCGAAGATGCCGAGGAGGGGGGGAGGAGGAGATGGAGCCGGCGCCGGCGAGGAAAGGGGGAAAGAAGAAGCAAGGGGGCGAATGTCAGGACGGGCGAGCCGCACGTCAAGTGGGCGTCCAAAGAAGACGAGTGCCTCGCCGAAGCATGGAAGACCGTCAACATCGACCCGATCACCGGCGCGAACCAGAAAGTCGACGCGTACTGGAGACGGATCAAGTCGGCGTTCGATGAGTGCAAGCTGGTCGACCCCTACTTCGCCGCCATCCACATGCAGCGCGACAAAAAGGCCATGGCGAACCATTGGGCGATCATGCAACAAATGGCATGGGATCGTCGAGGAGATCGCGGCTCGCCCGAAAAGCGGCGCCAAAGTTGAGGGTCGGGTATGTCCAACCACTGGCACACTTCTTTCGCCGTGCACGTCGCCGACACTTGTTCTTCAGCTGCGCAGATGGTCCGGATGTTCACCATGTACCGCTAGGATAGCAGCAACCAAGAGTTCAAGTTCCTTCACGTGTTCTCCCTGATCGAGTCATGCGAGAAGTGGAGGGATGTCCGGCTCACCCTCGCCAAGGCCAAGGAGACCTACAAGCCGGACACGCCCGCCCCGGGCGCAGCGGATGGGTGCCCTGATGGCAACAAAAGAGCCAAGACGGCGATGGGCATGGCACCGACTGCCGAGCGGCTGCAATCATCGATCGAGCAGTGCATCACCGACGACAAGAGAAATGCCGCAAGGAGGGAGGAGAAATCCGACACGCGGTGTGATGTCTACTACGCAACTTTATTCTTATAGACTCGTGTTGAGTCTCCAAGCGTAGAGTTTTGTAGGACAATAGCATTTTTTTCTCAGGTGGATGACCTCAGGTTTATCAATCCATGGGAGGCGTAGGATGAAGATGGTCTCCCTCAAACAACCCTGCAACCAAATACAAGAAATCTATTGTGTCCCCAACACACCTAATACAATGGCAAATTGTATAGGTGCACTAGTTTGGCGAAGAGATGGTGATAAGAGTGTAATATGGATGGTAGAAATATATTTTTATAATCTGAATAAATAAAAACATCAAGGTAGCAAATAGTAAACAGACACAAAAACGGTATTGCAATGCTTGAAAATGAGGCCTAGGGTCCATACTTTCGCTAGTGCAATCTCTCAACAATGCTAATATAATTGGATCATGTAACCATCCCTCAACGTGGGATGAAGATGTTGGGGATCGTAGCAGAAATTTAAAATTTTCTACGCATCACCAAGATCAATCTATGGAGTCATCTAGCAACGAGGGGAAGAGGAGTGCATCTACATACCCTTGTAGACCGCGAGCGGAAGCGTTCAAGAGAACGGGGTTGATGGAGTCGTACTTGTTGTGATCCAAATCACCGAAGATCCTAGCGCCGAACGGACGGCACCTCCGCGTTCAACACGCGTACGGAGCGAGGACATCTCCCGCGCCTTGATCCAGCAAGGAGGAGGGAGAGGTTGAGGAAGAGGGCTCCAACAGTAGCACGACGGCGTGGTGGTGGTGGAGCTGCAGTACTCCGGCAGGGCTTCGCCAAGCTCTTGCGGAGGAGGAGAGGTGTTGGGGAGGGAAGGGGCTGCGCCTTGGATGTCGTGTGCAGCCCTCCCTTGCCCCTATATTTATAGGGGAAGGAGGAAGGGGGCCGGCCCCCTCTAGATGAGATCTAGAGGGGGGCGGCCAAGGGGAGGGGGCTTGCCCCCCAAGCAAGGGGGACGCCCCCTTTAGGGTCCCCCCCCCAACCCTAGGCGCATGGGCCCATGGGGGGATGCGCCCAGTCCATGTAGGGCTGGTTCCCTTTCCTCTACGGCCCATTAGGCCCTCCGAGAGAGGTGGCCCCTCCCGGTGGACCCCCGGAACCCCTCCGGTGGCCCCGGTACAATACTGATATGCCCCCGAACCTTTCCGGTGATCGTATGACAACTTCCTACATATAAATCTTCACCTCCGGACCATTCCGAAACTCCTCGTGACGTCCGAGATCTCATACGGGACTCCGAACAACATTCGGTAATCACATACAAGTCTTCCTAATAACCCTAGCGTCATCGAACCTTAAGTGTGTAGACCCTACGGGTTGGGGAACCATGCAGACATGACCGAGACAACTCTCCAGCCAATAACTAACAGCGGGATCTGGATACCCATGTTGACTCCCACATGTTCCACGATGATCTCATCGGATGAACCACGATGTCGAGGATTCAAGCAATCCCGTATACAATTCCCTTTGTCAATCGGTACGTTACTTGCCCAAGATTCAATCGTCGGTATCCCAATACCTCGTTCAATCTCGTTACCGGCAAGTCACTTTACTCGTTCCGTAATACATGATCCCGTGACCAACTACTTAGTCACACTGAGCTCATTATGATGATGCATTACCGAGTGGGCCCAGAGATACCTCTCCGTCATACGGAGTGACAAATCCCAGTCTCGATTCATGCCAACCCAACAGACACTTTCGGAGATACCTGTAGTGTACCTTTATAGCCACCCAGTTACGTTGTGACGTTTGGTACACCCAAAGCACTCCTACGGTATCCGGGAGTTGCACAATCTCATGGTCTAAGGAAATGATACTTGATACTTAGAAAAGCTCTAGCAGACGAACTACACGATCTTGTGCTATGCTTAGGATTGGGTCTTGTCCATCACATCATTCTCCTAATGATGTGATCCCGTTATCAATGACATCCAATGTCCATGGTTGGGAAACCGTAACCATCTATTTATCAACGAGCTAGTCAACTAGAGGCTCACTAGGGACATGTTGTGGTCTATGTATTCACACATGTATTACGATTTCCGGATAACACAATTATAGCATGAACAATAGACAATTTTATTATTGCCTCTAGGGCATATTTCCAACAGTCTCCCACTTGCACTAGAGTCAATAATCTAGTTACATTGTGATGAATCGAACACCCATAGAGTTCTGGTGCTCGAGGGAGAGGTTTAGTCAACGGATCTGTGACATTCAGGTCCGTATGCACTTTACAAATATCTATGTCTCCATTTTGAACATTTTCACGAATGGAGTTGAAGCGACGCTTGATATGCCTGGTCTTCCTGTGAAACCTGGGCTCCTTGGCAAGGGCAATAGCTCCAGTGTTGTCACAGAAGAGAGTCATCTGACCCGACGCATTGGGAATAACTCCTAGGTCGGTAATGAACTCCTTCACCTAGATTGCTTCTTGTGCTGCCTCCGAGGCTGCCATGTACTCCGCTTCACATGTAGATCCCGCCACGACGCTTTGCTTGCAACTGCACTAGCTGACTGCCCCACCATTAAAAAATACACGTATCCGGTTTGTGACTTGGAGTCATCCAGATCTGTGTCGAAGCTAGCATCGACGTAACCCTTTACGACGAGCTCTTCGTCACCTCCATAAACGAGAAACATATCCTTAGTCCTTTTTAGGTACTTCAGGATATTCTTGACCGTTGTCCAGTGTTCCATGCCAGGATTACTTTGGTACCTTCCTACCAAACTTACGGCAAGGTTTACATCAGGTCTGGTACACAGCATGGCATACATAATAGACCCTATGGCCGAGGCATAAGGGACGACACTCATCTTTTCTCTATCTTCTGTCGTGGTCGGGCATTGAGCCGTGCTCAATCTCGTACATTGCAACACAGGCAAGAACCCCTTCTTTGACTGATCCATATTGAACTTCTTCAATATCTTATCAAGGTACGTACTCTATGAAAGACCAATGAGGCGTCTCGATCTATCTCTATAGATCTTGATGCCTAATATATAAGCAGCTTCTCCAAGATCCTTCATTGAAAAACACTTGTTCAAGCAGGCCTTTATGCTTTCCAAGAATTCTATATCATTTCCCATCAATAGTATGTCATCCACATATAATATGAGAAATGCTACAGAGCTCCCACTCACTTTCTTGTAAACACGGGCTTCTCCATAAGTCTGCGTAAATCCAAACGCTTTGATCATCTCATCAAATCGAATGTTCCAACTCCGAGATGCTTGCACCAGCCCATAGATTGAGCGTTGGAGCTTGCACACCTTGTCAGCATTCTTAGGATCGACAAAACCTTCCGGCTGCATCATATACAACTCTTCCTTAAGGAAACCATTAAGGAATGCCGTTTTGACATCCATTTGCCATATCTCATAATCATAGAATGCGGCAATTGCTAACATGATTCGGACGTACTTCAGCTTTGCTACGGGTGAGAAAGTCTCATCGTAGTCAACCCCTTGAACTTGTCGATAACCCTTAGCGACAAGCCGGGCCTTATAGATGGTCACATTACCATCCGCGTATGTCTTCTTCTTAAAGATCCATTTATTTTCTATGGCTCGCCGATCATCGGGCAAGTCAGTCAAAGTCCATACTTCGTTTTCATACATGGATCCTATCTCGGATTTCATGGCTTCCCGCCATTTGTCGGAATCTGGGCCCGCCATCGCTTCTTCATAGTTCGAAGGTTCACCATTGTCCAACAACATGATTTCCAGGACAGGGTTGCCGTACCACTCTGGTGCGGAACGTGTCCTTGTGGACCTACGAAGTTCAGTAGCAACTTGATCTGAAGTTTCATGATCATCATCATTAAGTTCCTCTCTAGTCGGTGCAGGCACCTCAGGAACATTTTCCTGAGCTGCGCCACTCTCCGGTTCAAGAGGCAATACTTCATCAAGTTCTACTTTCCTCCCACTTACTTCTTTCGAGAGAAACTCTTTCTCTAGAAAGGATCCATTCTTGGCAACAAAGATCTTGCCTTCGGATCCGAGGTAGAAGGTATACCCAATAGTTTCTTTAGGGTATCCTATGAAGACGCATTTTTCCGATTTGGGTTCGAGCTTTTCAGGTTGAAGTTTCTTCACGTAAGCATCGCATCCCCAAACTTTTAGAAACGACAGCTTAGGTTTCTTCCCAAACCATAATTCATACGGTGTCGTCTCAACGGATTTCGACGGAGCCCTATTTAAAGTGAATGCGGCAGTCTCTAAAGCATAGCCCCAAAATGACAGCGGTAGATCGGTAAGAGACATCATAGATCGCACCATATCTAATAGAGTGCGATTACGACGTTCGGACACACCATTACGCTGAGGTGTTCCAGGCGGCGTGAGTTGTCAAACTATTCCACATTTCCTTAAGTGCGTGCCAAATTCGTGACTCAAATATTCTCCCCCATGATCTGATCGTAAGAACTTGATTTTCCTGTCACGTTGATTCTCAACCTCACTCTGAAATTCCTTAAAATTTTCAAAGGTCTCAGACTTGTGTTTCATTAAGTAGACATACCCATATCTACTCAAGTCATCAGTGAGGGTGAGAACATAACGATAGCCACCGCGAGCCTCAACACTCATTGGACCGCACACATCAGTATGTATGATTTCCAATAAGTTGGTTGCTCGCTCCATTGTTTCGGAGAACGGAGTCTTGGTCATTTTGCCCATGAGGCATGGTTCGCACGTGTCAAATGATTCATAATCAAGAGACTCCAAAAGTCCATCTGCATGGAGTTTCTTCATGCGTTTGACACCAATGTGACCAAGGCGGCAGTGCCACAAGTATGTGGGACTATCATTATCAACCTTACATCTTTTGGTATTCACACTATGAATATGTGTAACATCACGTTTGAGATTAAATAAGAATAAACCATTGACCAGCGGGGCATGACCATAAAACATATCTCTCATATAAATAGAACAACCATTATTCTCGGATTTAAATGAGTAGCCATCTCGTATTAAACGAGATCCTGATACAATGTTCATGCTCAAAGCTGGCACTAAATAACAATTATTGAGGTTTAAAACTAATCCCGTAGGTAAATGCAGAGGTAGCGTGCCGACGGCGATCACATCGACCTTGGAACCATTCTTGACGCGCGTCGTCACCTCGTCCTTCGCCAGTCTCCGCTTATTCCGTAGCTCCTGTTTTGAGTTACAAATATGAGCAACCGCACCGGTATCAAAATATCCAGGAGCTACTACGAGTACTGGTAAGGTACACATCAATAACATGTATATCACATATACCTTTGGTGTTCCCGGCCTTCTTGTCTGCTAAGTACTTGAGGCAGTTCCGCTTCTAGTGACCACTTCCTTTGCAATAAAAACACCCAGTCTCGGGCTTGGGTCCATTCTTTGGCTTCTTCCCGGCAGCTTGCTTACTGGGCGCGGCAACTCCCTTGCCGTCCTTCTTGAAGTTCTTTTTACCCTTGCCTTTCTTGAACTTAGTGGTTTTATGAAGGAATATGCCCTAGAGGCAATAATATTTATTTCCTTATTTCATGATAAATGTTTATTATTCATGCTAGAATTGTATTAACCGGAAACATAATACATGTGTGAATACATAGACAAACAGAGTGTCACTAGTATGCCTCTACTTGACTAGCTCGTTAATCAAAGATGGTTATGTTTCCTAACCATAGACAAAGAGTTGTTATTTGATTGACGGGATCACATCATTAGGAGAATGATGTGATTGACTTGACCCATTCCGTTAGCTTAGCACTCGATCGTTTAGTATGTTGCTATTGCTTTCTTCATGACTTATACATGTTCCTATGACTATGAGATTATGCAACTCCCGTTTACCGGAGGAACACTTTGTGTGCTACCAAACGTCACAACGTAACTGGGTGATTATAAAGGAGCTCTACAGGTGTCTCCAAAGATACATGTTGGGTTGGCGTATTTCAAGATTAGGATTTGTCACTCCGATTGTCGGAGAGGTATCTCTGGGCCCTCTCGGTAATGCACATCACATAAGCCTTGCAAGCATTGCAACTAATGAGTTAGTTGCGAGATGATGTATTACGGAACGAGTAAAGAGACTTGTCGGTAACGATATTGAACTAGGTATTGAGATACCGACGATCGAATCTCGGGCAAGTAACATACCGATGACAAAGGGAACAACGTATGTTGTTATGCGGTCTGACCGATAAAGATCTTCGTAGAATATGTAGGAGCCAATATGGGCATCCAGGTCCCACTATTGGTTATTGACCAGAGAGGTGTCTCGGTCATGTCTACATAGTTCTCAAACCCGTAGGGTCCGCACGCTTAATGTTCGTTGACAATATAGTACTATGTGAGTTATGTATGTTGGTGACCGAATGTTGTTCGGAGTCCGGGATGAGATCACGGACATGACGAGGAACTCTGGAATGGTCCGGAGATAAAGTTTGATATATGGGATAATAGTGTTTGGTCACCGGAAGGGTTCTGGAAATCACCGGAAGGGGTTCCGGATGTTTCCCGAAATGTTTGGGTACGAGAACACTTTATTTGGGCCAAAGGGGAAAGCCCACAAGGTTTTTGGAAAGCGCAAAAGAAAGTTTTGCGGAGTCCAGGGGCCAGACGCCAGGGTCCCTGGCGTCTGGCCTGGAGTCCGAGAAGGACTCTTGCCTTTCGGGTGAAACCGACTTTGTGGAGGCTTTTACTCCAAGTTTTGACCCCTGGGCTCAACATATAAATAGAGGGGCAGGGCTAGCACCAAAGACACATCAAGAAACACCAAGCCGTGTGCCGGCAACCCCGTCCCCTCTAGTTTATCCTCCGTCATAGTTTTCGTAGTGCTTAGGCGAAGCCCTGCGGAGATTGTTCTTCACCAACTCCGTCACCACGCCGTCGTGCTGCCGGAACTCATCTACTACTTCGCCCCTCTTGCTGGATCGACAAGGCGAGGACGTCACCGAGCCGAACGTGTGCAGAACTCGGAGGTGTCGTGCTTTCGGTACTTGGATCGGTCGGACGTGAAGACGTACGACTACATCAACCGCGTTGATATAACGCTTCCGCGAACGGTCTACGAGGGTACGTAGACAACACTCTCCCCTCTCGTTGCTATGCATCATCATGATCTTGCGTGTGCGTAGGAAATTTTTGAAATTACTACGTTCCCCAGTAGTGGCATCCGAGCCAGGTTTTTATGCGTTGATGTTGTGCACGAGTAGAACACAAGTGAGTTGTGGGTGATATAAGTCATACTGCTTACCAGCATGTCATACTTTGGTTCAGCGGTATTGTTGGATGAAGCGGCCCGGACCGACATTACGCGTACGCTTACGCGAGACTGGTTCTACCGACGTGCTTTGCACACAGGTGGCTGGCGGGTGTCAGTTTCTCCAACTTTAGTTGAACCAAGTGTGGCTACGCCCGGTCCTTGCGAAGGTTAAAACAGCACCAACTTGACAAACTATCGTTGTGGTTTTGATGCGTAGGTAAGAACGGTTCTTGCTAAGTCCGTAGCAGCCACGTAAAACTTGCAACAACAAAGTAGAGGACGTCTAACTTGTTTTTGCAGGGCATGTTGTGATGTGATATGGTCAAGACATGATGCTAAATTTTATTGTATGAGATGATCATGTTTTGTAACCGAGTTATCGGCAACTAGCAGGAGCCATATGGTTGTCGCTTTATTGTATGCAATGTAATTGCACTGTAATGCTTTACTTTATCACTAAGCGGTAGCGATAGCGTGGAAGCATAAGATTGGCGAGACGACAACGATGCTACGATGGTGATCAAGGTGTCACGCCGGTGACGATGGTGATCATGAAGGTGCTTCGGAGATGGAGATCACAAGCACAAGATGATGATGGCCATATCATATCACTTATATTGATTGCATGTGATGTTTATCTTTTATGCATCTTATCTTGCTTTGATTGACGGTAGCATTATAAGATGATCCCCCACTAAATTATCAAAGTATAAGTGTTCTCCCTGAGTATGCACCGTTGCGAAAGTTCTTCGTGCTGAGACACCACGTGATGATCGGGTGTGATAGGCTCTACGTTCAAATACAACGGGTGCAAAACAGTTGCACACGCGGAATACTCAGGTTTAACTTGATGAGCCTAGCATATAACAGATATGGCCTCGGAACACGGAGACCGAAAGGTCGAGCGTGAATCATATAGTAGATATGATCAACATATTGATGTTCACCATTGATACTACTCCATCTCACGTGATGATCGGACATGGTTTAGTTGATTTGGATCACGTGATCACTTAGAGGATTAGAGAGATATCTTTCTAAGTGGGAGTTCTTAAGTAATATGATTAATTGAACTTAAATTTATCATGAACTTAGTCCTGGTAGTATTTTGCAAATTATGTTGTAGATCAATAGCTCGCGTTGTTGCTTCCCTGTGTTGATATGTTCCTAGAGGAAATTGTGTTGAAAAATGTTAGTAGCAATGATGCGGATTGGATCCGTGATCTGAGGTTTATCCTCATTGCTGCGCAGAAGAATTATGTCCTTGATGCACCGCTAGGTGACAGACCTATTGCAGGAGCAGATGCAGACGTTATGAACGTTTGGCTAGCTCAATATGATGACTACTTGATAGTTTAGTGCACCATGCTTAATGACTTAGAATCGGGACTTCAAAGACGTTTTGAACATCATGGACCATATGAGATGTTCCAGGAGTTGAAGTTAATATTTCAAGCAAATACCCGAGTTGAGAGATATGAAGTCTCTAACAAGTTCTATAGCTAAAAGATGGAGGAGAATCGCTCAACTAGTGAGCATGTGCTCAGACTGTCTGGGTACTACAATCACTTGAATCAAGTGGGAGTTAATCTTCTAGATAAAATAGTGATTGACAGAATTCTCTAGTCACCATCACCAAGTTAGTAGAACTTCGTGATGAACTATGATATGCAAGGGATAACGGAAACGATTCCCAAGCTCTTCGTAATGCTAAAATCGACGAGGGTAGAAATCAAGAAAAATATCAAGTGTTGATGGTTGACAGGACCACTAGTTTCAAGAAAAGGGCAAAGGGAAGAAAGGGAACTTCAAGAAGAACGGCAAGCGAGTTGCTGCTCAAGTGAAGAAGCCCAAGTCTGGACCTAAGCCTGAGACTAAGTGCTTCTATTGCAAAGGAACTGGTCATTGGAAGCAGAAACTACCCCAAGTATTTGGCGGATAAGAAGGATGGCAAAGTGAACAAAGGTATATTTGATATACAGATTATTGATGTGTATTTTACTAGTGTTCATAGCAACCCCTCGGTATTTGATACTGGTTCAGTTGCTAAGAGTAGTAACTCGAAATGGGAGTTGCAGAATGAACAGAAACTAGTTAAGGGTGAAGTGACAATGTGTGTTGGAAGTGGTTCCAAGATTGATATGATCATCATGGCACACTCCCTATACTTTCGGGATTAGTGTTGAACCTAAATAAGTGTTATTTGGTGTTTGCGTTGAGCATGAATATGATTTGATCATGTTTATTGCAATACGGTTATTCATTTAAGTAAGAGAATAAATTGTTGTTCTGTTTACATGAATAAAACCTTATATGGTTACACACCCAATGAAAATGGTTCGTTGGATCTCGATCGTAGTGACACACATATTCATAATATTGAAACCAAAAGATGCAAAGTTAATAATGATAGTGCAACTTATTTGTGGCACTGCCGTTTAGGTCATATTGGTGTAAAGCGCATGAAGAAACTCCATGCTGATGGGATTTTGGAATCACTTGATTATGAATCACTTGATGCTTGCGAACCATGCCTCATGGGCAAGATGACTAAGACTCCATTCTCTGGAACAATGGAGCGAGCAACTGACTTATTGGAAATACATACTGATGTATGCGATCCGATGAGTGTTAAGGCTCGCGGCGGGTATCATTATTTTCTGACCTTCACAGATGATTTGAGCAGATATGGGTATATCTACTTGATGAAACACAAGTCTGAAACATTTGAAAAGTTCAAATAATTTTAGAGTGAAGTGGAGAATCATCGTAACAAAAATAAAAGTTTCTACGATATGATCGCAGAAGTAAAATATTTGAGTTACGAGTTTGGCCTTCAGTTAAAACAATGTGAAATAGTTTCACTACTCACGCCACCTGGAACACCACAGTGTAATGGTGTGTCCGAACGTCGTAATCGTACTTTACTTGATATGGTGCGATCTATGATGTCTCTTACAGATTTAGCGCTATCGTTTTGGGGTTATGCATTAGAGACAGCTACATTCACGTTAAATAGGGCACCATCTAAATCCGTTGAGACGACACTGTATGAACTATGGTTTGGTAAGAAACCTAAGCTGCCGTTTCTTAAAGTTTGAGGTTGCAATGCTTATGTGAAAAAGTTTCAACCTGATAAGCTCTAACCCAAATCGAAGAAGTGCGTCTTCATAGGATACCCAAAAGAAAATGTTGGGTACACCTTCTATCACAGATCCGAAGGCAAGTTATTCATTGCCGAGAATGGATCCTTTCTAGAGAAGGAGTTTTTTCTCGAAAGAAGTGAGTGGGAGGAAAGTAGAACTTGATGAGGTAACTGTACCTGCTCCCTTATTGGAAAGTAGTTCATCACAGAAATCTGTTCCTGTGACTACTACACCGATTAGTGAAGAAGCTAATGATGATGATCATGTAACTTCAGATCAAGTTACTACCGAACCTCGTAGGTAAACCAGAGTGAGATCCGCACCAGAGTGGTACGGTAATCCTATTCTGGAGGTCATGTTACCTTACCATGACGAGCCTACGAACTATGAGGGAGCGATGATGAGCCTAGATTCCGCGAAATGGCTTGAGGCCATGAAATCTGAGATGGGATCCATGTATGAGAACAAAGTGTGGACTTTGGTTGACTTGCCCAAAGATCGGCAAGCAATTGAGAATAAATGGATCTTCAAGAGGGAGACGGACGCTGATAGTAGTGTTACTATCTACAAAGCTAGAATTGTCGCAAAAAGGTTTTCGACAAGTTCAAGGTGTTGACTACGATGAGAGTTTCTCACTCGTATCTATACTTAAGTCTGTCCGAATCATGTTAGCAATTGCCGCATTTTATGAAATCTGGCAAATGGATAAACAAAACTGCATTCATTAATGGATTTATTAAAGAAGAGTTGTATATGATGCAACCAGAAGGTTTTGTCAATCCTAAAGGTACTAACAAAATAGGCAAGCTCCAGTGATCCATCTATGGACTGGTGCAAGCATCTCGGAGTTGGAATATACGCTTTGATAAGTTGATCAAAGCATATAGTTTTTTACAGACTTGCGGTAAAGCCTGTGTTTACAAGAAAGTGAGTGGGAGCACTACAACATTTCTGATAAGTATATGTATGACATATTGTTGATCGGAGATGATGTAGAATTATTCTGCAAAGCATAAAGGAATGTTTGAAAGGAGTTTTTTCAAAGAAAGACCTCGGTGAAGCTACTTACATATTGAGCATCAAGATCTATAGAGATAGATCAAGACGCTTGATAATTTTTTCAATAAGTACATACCTTGACAAGATTTTGAAGTAGTTCAAAATGGAACAGTCAAAGAAGGAGTTCTTTCCTGTGTTACAAGGTGTGAAGTTGAGTAATACTCGAAACCCGACCACGGCAGAAGATAGAGAGAGAATGGAAGTCATTCCCTATGCCTCAGCCATAGGTTCTATAAAGTATGCCATGCTGTGTACCAGACCTATTGTATACCCTGCCCTAAGTTTGGCAAGGGAGTACAATAGTGATCTAGGAGTAGATCACTGGACATTGGTCAAAATTATCCTTAGTGGAACAAGTATATGTTTCTCGATTATGGAGGTGACAAAAGGTTCGTCGTAAAGGATTACGTCGATGCAAGTTTTGACACTGATCCAGATGACTCTAAGTCTCAATCTGGATACATATTGAAAGTGGGAGCAATTAGCTAGAGTAGCTCCATGCAGAGCATTGTTGACATAGAAATTTGCAAAATACATACGGATCTGAATGTGGTAGACCCGTTGACTAAACTTCTCTCACAAGCAAAACATGATCACACCTTAGTAATCTTTGGGTGTTAATCACATAGCGATGTGAACTAGATTATTGACTCTAGTAAAACCTTTGAGTGTTGGTCACATAACGATGTGAACTATGGGTGTTAATCACATGATGATGTGAACTATTGGTGTTAAATCACATGGCAATGTGAACTAGATTATTGACTCTAGTGCAAGTGGGAGACTGAAGGAAATATGCCCTAGAGGCAATAATAAAGTTACTATTTATTTCCTTATTTCATGATAAATGTTTATTATTCATGCTAGAATTGTATTAACCGGAAACATAATACATGTGTGAATACATAGACAAACAGAGTGTCACTAGTATGCCTCTACTTGACTAGCTCGTTAATCAAAGATGGTTATGTTTCCTAACCATAGACAAAGAGTTGTTATTCGATTAACGGGATCACATCATTAGGAGAATGATGTGATTGACTTGACCCATTCCGTTAGCTTAGCACTCGATCGTTTAGTATGTTGCTATTGCTTTCTTCATGACTTATACATGTTCCTATGACTATGAGATTATGCAACTCCCGTTTACCGGAGGAACACTTTGTGTGCTACAAACGTCACAACGTAACTGGGTGATTATAAAGGAGCTCTACAGGTGTCTCCAAAGGTACATGTTGGGTTGGCATATTTCGAGATTAGGATTTGTCACTCCGATTGTCGGAGAGGTATCTCTGGGCCCTCTCGGTAATGCACATCACATAAGCCTTGCAAGCATTGCAACTAATGAGTTAGTTGCGAGATGATGTATTACGGAACGAGTAAAGAGACTTGCCGGTAACGAGATTGAACTAGGTATTGAGATACCGACGATCGAATCTCGGGCAAGTAACATACCGATGACAAAGGGAACAACGTATGTTGTAATGCGGTCTGACCGATAAAGATCTTCGTAGAAAATGTAGGAGCCAATATGGGCATCCAGGTCCCGCTATTGGTTATTGACCAGAGAGGTGTCTCGATCATGTCTACATAGTTCTCGAACCCGTAGGGTCCGCACGCTTAATGTTCGTTGACGATATAGTACTATGTGAGTTATGTATGTTGGTGACAGAATGTTGTTCGGAGTCCGGGATGAGATCACGGACATGACGAGGAACTCCGGAATGGTCCGGAGATAAAGTTTGATATATGGGATAATAGTGTTTGGTCACTGGAAGGGTTCCGGAAATCACCGGAAGGGGTTCCGGATGTTTCCCGAAATGTTTGGGTACGAGAACACTTTATTTGGGCCAAAGGGGAAAGCCCACAAGGTTTTTGGAAAGCGCAAAAGGAAGTTTTGCGGAGTCCAGGGGCCAGACGCCAGGGTCCCTGGCGTCTGGGTCCAGACGCCGGGAACCCTGGCGTCTGGCCCTGGAGTCCGAGAAGGACTCTTGCCTTTCGGGTGAAACCGACTTTGTGGAGGCTTTTACTCCAAGTTTCGACCCCAAGGCTCAACAAATAAATAGAGGGGCAGGGCTAGCACCAAAGACACATCAAGAAACACCAAGCCGTGTGCCGACAACCCTGTCCCCTCTAGTTTATCCTCCGTCATAGTTTTCGTAGTGCTTAGGTGAAGCCCTGCGGAGATTGTTCTTCACCAACTCCGTCACCACGCCGTCGTGCTGCCGGAACTCATCTACTACTTCGCTCCTCTTGCTGGATCGAGAAGGCGAGGACGTCACCGAGCCGAACGTGTGCAGAACTCGGAGGTGCCGTGCTTTCGGTACTTGGATCAGTCGGACGTGAAGACGTACGACTACATCAACCGCGTTGATATAACGCTTCCGCGAACGGTCTACGAGGGTACGTAGACAACACTATCCCCTCTCATTGCTATGCATCATCATGATCTTGCGTGTGCGTAGGAAATTTTTGAAATTACTACGTTCCCCAACATTTTATTCACCATCAACACTTGATGTTCCTTTTTGATTTCCACCTCTGCTGATTTCAGCATTGAATATACCTCAGGAATGGTCTTTTCCATCCCCTGCATATTGAAGTTCATCACAAAGCTCTTGTAGCTAGGTGGGAGCGACTGAAGGATTCTGTCAATGACCGCATCATCCGGGAGATTAACTCCCAGCTGAGACAAGCGGTTGTGCAACCCAGACATTTTGAGTATGTGCTCGCTGACGGAACTATTCTCCTCCATCTTACAACTGTAGAACTTGTCGGAGACTTCATATCTCTCGACCCGGGCATGAGCTTGGAAAACCATTTTCAGCTCTTGGAACATCTCATATGCTCCGTGTTGCTCAAAACGCTTCTGGAGCCCCGGTTCTAAGCTGTAAAGCTTGCCACACTGAACCAGGGAGTAATCATCAGCACAGGACTGCCAAGCGTTCATAACGTCTCGGTTTGCTGGGGGTGGTGCTTCATCTAGCGGTGCTTCAAGGACATATGCTTTCTTGGCAGCTATGAGGATGATCCTCAAGTTCCAGACCCAGTCCGTATAGTTGCTACCATCGTCTTTCAGCTTGGTTTTCTCTAAGAACACGTTGAAGTTGAGGACAACATTAGCGTGGGCCATTTGATCTACAAGACATATTGTAAAGATTTTAGACTAAGTTCATGATAATTAAGTTCATCTAATCAAATTATTCAATGAACTCCCATTCAGATAGACATCCCTCTAGTCATCTAAGTGATACATGATCCGATTCAACTAGGCCGTGTCCGATCATCATGTGAGACGGACTAGTCATCATCGGTGAACATCTTCATGTTGATCGTATCTTCTATACGACTCATGTTCGACCTTTCAGTCTTCCGTGTTCCGAGGCCATGTCTGTACATGCTAGGCCCGTCAAGTCAACCTAAGTGTTTTGCGTGTGTAAATCTGGCTTACACCCATTGTATGCGAACGTTAGAACCTATCACACACGATCATCACGTGGTGCTTCAAAACAATGGACCTTAGCAATGGTGCACAGTTAGGGGGAACACTTTCTTGAAATTATTGTGAGGGATCATCTTATTTATGCTACCGTCGTTCTAAGCAAATAAGATGTAAAACATGATAAACATCACATGCAATCAAATAGTGACATGATATGGCCAATATCATTTTGCTCCTTTTGATCTCCATCTTCGGGGCGCCATGATCATCGTCGTCACCGACATGACACCATGATCTCCATCATCGTGTCTTCATGAAGTTGTCTCGTCAACTATTACTTCTACTACTATGGCTAACGGTTAGCAATAAAGTAAAGTAATTACATGACATATAAGTTGACACGCAGGTCATAAATAAATTAAGACAACTCCTATGGCTCCTGCCGGTTGTCATACTCATCGACATGCAAGTCGTGATTCCTATTACAAGAACATGATCAATCTCATACATCACATATATCATTCATCACATCCTTTTGGCCATATCACATCACACGGCATATGCTGCAAAAACAAGTTAGACGTCCTCTAATTGTTGTTGCAAGTTTTTACGTGGCTGCTATAGGTTTCTAGCAAGAATGTTTCTTACCTACGCCAAAACCACAATGTGATATGCCAATTTCTATTTACCCTTCATAAGGACCCTTTCATCGAATCCTATCCGACTAAAGTGGGAGAGACAGACACCCGCTAGCCACCTTATGCAACTAGTGCATGTCAGTCGGTGGAACCAGTCTCACGTAAGCGTACGTGTAAGGTCGGTCCGGGCCGCTTCATCCCACGATGCCGCCGAATCAAGATAAGACTAGTAACATCAAGTAAATTGACAAAATCGACGCCCACAACAACTTGTGTTCTACTCGTGCATAGAAACTACGCATAGACCTAGATCATGATGCCACTGTTGGGGATCGTAGCAGAAATTTAAAATTTTCTATGCATCACCAAGATCAATCTATGGAGTCATCTAGCAACGAGGGGAAGAGGAGTGCATCTACATACCCTTGTAGATCATGAGCGGAAGCGTTCAAGAGAACGGGGTTGATGGAGTCGTACTCGTCGTGATCCAAATCACCGAAGATCCTAGCGCCGAACGGACGGCACCTCCGCGCTCAACACGCGTACGGAGCGAGGACATCTCCCGCGCCTTGATCCAGCAAGGAGGAGGGAGAGGTTGAGGAAGAGGGATCCAACAGCAGCACGACGGCGTGGTGGTGGTCGAGCTGCAGTACTCCGGCAGGGCTTCGCCAAGCTCTTGCGGAGGAGGAGAGGTGTTGGGGAGGGGAGGGGCTGCGCCTTGGATGTCATGTGCAGCCCTCCCCTTGCCCCTCTATTTATAGGGGAAGGAGGAAGGGGGGCGGCCCCCTCTAGATGAGATCTAGAGGGGGGCGGCGCCCAAGGGGAGGGGGCTTGCCCCCCAAGCAAGGGGGGCGCCCCCTTTAGGGTTTCCCCCCCCCCCAACCCTAGGCGCATGGGCCCATGGGGGGGATGCGCCTAGCCCATGTAGGGCTGGTTCCCTTTCCTCTACGGCCCATTAGGCCCTCCGAAAGAGGTGGCCCCTCCCGGTGGACCCCTGGAATCCCTCCGGTGGCCCCGGTACAATACCAATATGCCCCCGAACCTTTCCGGTGACCGTATGACAACTTCCTACATATAAATCTTCACCTCCGGACCATTCCGTAACTCCTCGTGACGTCCGGGATCTCATTCGGGACTCCGAACAACATTCGGTAATCACATACAAGTCTTCCTAATAACCCTAGCGTCATTGAACCTTAAGTGTGTAGACCCTACGGGTTCGGGAACTATGCAGACATGACCGAGACAACTCTCCGGCCAATAACCAATAGCGGGATCTGGATACCCATGTTGACTCCCACATGTTCCACGATGATCTCATCGGATGAACCACGATGTCGAGGATTCAAGCAATCCCGTATACAATTCCCTTTATCAATCGGTACGTTACTTGCCCGAGATTCGATCGTCGGTATCCCAATACCTCGTTCAATCTCGTTACCGGCAAGTCACTTTACTCGTTCCGTAATACATGATCCCGTGACCAACTACTTAGTCACACTGAGCTCATTATGATGATGCATTACCGAGTGGGCCCAGAGATACCTCTCCGTCATATGGAGTGACAAATCCCAGTCTCGATTCATGCTAACCCAACAGACACTTTCGGAGATACCTGTAGTGTACCTTTATAGCCACCCAGTTACGTTGTGACGTTTGGTACACCCAAAGCACTCCTACGGTATCCGGGGGTTGCACAATCTCATGGTCTAAGGAAATGATACTTGACACTAAGAAAAGCTCTAGCAGACGAACTACACGATCTTGTGCTATGCTTAGGATTGGGTCTTGTCCATCACATCAT
Source organism: Triticum urartu (assembly GCF_003073215.2). Classification (NCBI taxonomy): domain Eukaryota; kingdom Viridiplantae; phylum Streptophyta; class Magnoliopsida; order Poales; family Poaceae; genus Triticum; species Triticum urartu. Next base: position 30,519,611 of record NC_053027.1, read on the forward strand.
TCTCCTAATGATGTGATCCCGTTATCAATGACATCCAATGTCCATGGTCAGGAAACCATAACCATCTATTGATCAACGAGCTAGTCAACTAGAGGCTCACTAGGGACATGTTGTGGTCTATGTATTCACACATGTATTACGATTTCCGGATAACACAATTATAGCATGAACAATAAACAATTATCATGAACAAGGAAATATAATAATAACCATTTTATTATTGCCTCTAGGGCATATTTCCAACAGAAGAATCACTCCAAAGTTCCTATCTAGCGAAGAACATAAGAAGAAATCGTCTGTAGGGTACGAAACCACCTCGAAGCTATTCTTTTCGATCGATCTATCCAAGAGTTCGTACTAAAATAACACCAAATAATTTTAGATTCATAATACTAAATCCAACACAACAAACCTCAAAGAGTGCCCCAAGATTTCTACCAGAGAAACAAAAGACGAGAATGTGCATCAACACTTATGCATAGATTACCCCAATGTCACCGTGGGAATCCGCAATTTGAGTGCCAAAACACATATCAAGTGAATCAATATGATACCCCATTGTCCCACGAGTATTCATATGCAAGACATATATCAAGTGCTCTCAAATCCGTAAAAGTATTCAATCCGATAAGATATATCAAGTGCTCTCAAATCCATAAAAGTATTCAATCCGATAACAACGAAATCTCAAAGGGAAAAACTCAATTCATCACAAGAAGATAGAGAGGGGAAAACACCATATGATCCGACTATATGAACAAAGCCCGCGATACATCAAGATCGTGACATCTCAAGAACATGAGAAAGAGAGAGAGAGATTAAACAGATAGCTACTGGTATAAACCCTCAGCCCCGAGGGTGGACTACTCCCTCCTCATCATGGTGGCCGCCGGGATGATGAAGATGCCCACCGGAGATGATTGCTCCCTCCGGTAGGGTGCTAGAACGGGGGTCTAGATTGGTTTTCGGTGGCTACAGAGCCTTGCGGCGGCGAAACTTCTGATCTAGGTTTATTTTCGATGGTTTCTCTATTTATAGGATTTTTTGGCGTTGGTTTCACGCGAAGATGGGCCTCGAGGTGAGCACAACCCACCAGGGCAAGCCTGGCCCACCAGGCGCGTCCTGGTGGGTTGTGCCTTCCTCGTGGCTCTTTTGGCCCTTCCACGAAGCTTCGGGGGTCTCTTTTGTTCCAAAAAATCGTCAAAAGTTTCAGCTCATTTGAAGAACTTTCATTTCTGCACAAAAAACAACACCACGGTAGTTCTGCTGAAAACAACGTCAGTTCGGGTTAGTTCCATGCAAATCATACCAAAACCATATAAAATTATTGTAAACATGGCATGAATACTTCATAAATTATAGATACATTGGAGATGTATCACGGTGGTCGGCGTTGATGACGACCAGCGTCGTCAAGCTCGACCTACTCCGGACCAATGTCGTCGCGAAGAAGGGGAACATTGACCTGGCGTTCTTGATGGGGGCGGACATGCCGATGATGGACGAGCAGGTCAAGGCGTGTGGTACTTGATGGAGCACGGCCTCAACTTGAACCAGATGCCTTCGACCACCGCGCCTACGCCCACGCCGATGCCCAGCCCGAGCGATGAAGCCACACCGACGCCGAGCACAGAAGCCACGCCGAGGCCGACCAGCCCGAGCACCGAAGCCACACCGACGGCGAGCACGCCGCCGGTGGCCAGTCCCATGCCAGAGGAGCCAGTCGTTTGATGCATTCCTTTGTCTACGCATCCTTCCTTTTGAACGCTGAACTTTCGTGTATGTTTGATCGCCAAACTATGGTATAGTGATCGTCAGACTGTGGAAGATCGCCGATGATCGCCGAACTTGTGGTGTTTTTTTGGCAGCGGGGAAGACAAGTTTGAATTTATGTGTGTCTTGGGCCGAAACCTGGGGCGCGGCTGGGAACTGGATCGCCCTCAGGGCGGAAAAACCGCCGGCGCATAGGCCAAAATGCAATCGCCGGGTGAGCTAGGGGGCCGAACGAGTGGAGATGCTCTTAGAGATCACATACAATGATGTCATATTTAAGAAGTTGCAAACACCTGTTGCTACTGGCCAAGCCACACATGACACCTAGGTGTGTTGTAAATTGTTGAGTGTGCAAGGTTATGTGCCTTGTTTGTTGCTTTCTCCTCTCAGTTCTCACATGACAGAAATTTAAAACGCTCAGGGCCCAAGAAGAGGTGGTTGGGCTGATCAACACAAAAAATGAGCTCCTATATTTACTATGATTGACTCACTATCCCATGAAGTGTTTGTAAGATCGGTGGTGGCCTTATGGGCCATCTTGTGGGTGAGGAGGAAAGCTATTCATGAGGGGGTCTTTCAAAGCCCACTTTCTACCAACTTGTTCGTCAAATGGTTCATATAGGATTTAGGAGAAATATCTAGAAACCCAACAATGAGTGACCGACAGGGATCATGAGGACAGTGCCAAGGCGCATGTTAGCACCTTCAACGGGCTTTGCAAAGATTCATGTTGATGCTGATCTATCTAGATCATGTATCGAAGGGACTGTGGCTGCAGCATGTCGAGACTCTGAGGAAAATTATCTCGGTTCTTCATCACTTGTTATACACGGTGTCAGGGATGTTGCAACTCTTGAGGCTATTGCATTTAGGGAAGAACTAGCTCCGGCAGATGATCTTCTTCACAATGTTATGGTATCCACATATTCAAAGCGAGTTGCAAGTCACATTCTCAATGGAAGCAGCGAAAATCAAGGACAAATAATAGCTGAGATTAGGTTAAGAGCACATGAATTTAATTGTACTTGTCATTTCGAAGGAGGGCATCAAATCGTTAAGCCCATTTGCTAGCTAAGTTTTTGTTGGAATTTTGCTAGTAGGCCTTTGGCCCAAAGCCCAACTAAAAATCTGAAATTCTCTTGGCCCATTCATGCACACATGTGAGTGGAGTGAGTGAGGCTAAAGTTTAGTCCCACCCTGGAAGTTGAGAGAGTTGCACCTCTTTATAAGATGAGCTCTTCTACCACTTGTATGAGCATGAGAAGAGGAGACCTACACGCGCGCTCCTCCTCCTCGCTCACCTCGCCATGCCACGCCTCGTCACGGCGCGCCGCGCCGCGGGTTACGGGATTGAGCCGAGCCGAGGACAGAGCTATGCACGTTGTCTATATTTTTGCTGCATGGGAAAATTAATGAGTCATTAATTAATAATTAACGGACGCGTTAATTACTGAACCGTTTCCGATTCTTTTGGATTGTGACGACTCGGACGTGGGGTTTACTCCCACGACCTACCCGGCCCGCACTATATAGTCAGGCGGACGTCTACCCTAGCCGCCGCTGCTTCGTATGGTTTCTCACCACCGTTCCAGATCATTGCGCCGCCAAGCAAGTCTTCTCCATCCCTCCTTCTGGCGTGCACCGCGAGAAGGGACAGCAGGCCTCCGGAACCCCGCCTCTCGTGATCCTGTACGGGAGAGGGGCGATCAGGTTTTTGGGGAGCGCACTCGCGCGACTGCTGGCAGCGACGACTTCGCAAACGACGACTTCTTCCCCGACCTCGGCAACCTCATCCTCGACGACATGGGCGACAACGTCAACGCCGGTGGTGCTGCACCCGCTGCACCGTATGTGATTCTATCCTTCCTGTTCGAGATCGTGGTAGAATTCATGTTTCTAGTATGTGCCCTAGATGTGATATGTTTATCTGCTATGCTAGTTCGCATGATTAGTTTAATCTCTGCTGTTGTGGTCATGATTTATCTTCTGTTTATTCGAATTAAATCTCGTAGTAATTTTCTCATATTTCCAACAATCCAAAAACCTGATTATAGGCAATTTACTCCGAGTGGTTTTGCTGCGCATCTGAAGCCGCCTGCCTTTAAGGGGGCGCAATATAAGAGGTGGCGCATGAGAGCAGTCTACTGGTTTCAGACCATGGGCTGCTATGATGCCACCAAGGGCAAGCCTGAGGGCGGTCTTAATCCAGCACAGCTGGAAGCTTTTGAGAAGATCGATACCCTCTTTAAAGGCGCTCTTCTGAGTGTTCTTGATGACTCCATTGTGGATTCGTATATGTCGTTTGACAACGGCAAGGACATGTGGGCTGCGCTCGAGGCCAAGTTTGGTGCCTCGGACGCTGGTAGCGAGTTGTACGTCATGGAGCAATTCTATGACTATAAGATGACTGATGAGCGTCCAGTTGTACAGCGGGCTCATGAGATACAGTCGCTCGCAAAAGAACTTGAGTACTTCAAGTGTGTGTTGCCGGAGGCATCATTGCCAAGCTTCCACCTTCGTGGAACAATTTCGCTACTTCCTTGAAACACAAGAGACAGGAGTTTTCCGTTGCGGATCTCATTGGTACTCTTGATGTTGAAGAGAAGGTGAGAGCAAAGGACACACGTGCTCGAGTTGCTGAGGGAGGTTCTAGTGCCCACATGGTACAGAAGAAGAACTCCCAGCCCAACAAGTTCAAAAACAATAAGAACAAAACTCAGGGCAAAGGCAAGTTTGATACAAAGAACAAGCCATCACATTCTACCAATTTCAAGAAGAATTCTCATAAGAAGGGGAAGGGACTTTGCCATGTCTGCGGTGATCCTAATCACTGGGCTCCGAAGTGTCCTAACCGCTTTGAGGAGCGTGAACATGAGAAGAGCGGCAAGTCCGCTAATGTTGTCATCGGTGATACTGATATGAAGGAATCAGGGTACGGTATTTTTCCTACCATCCTTTCAGTATTTCAATCCCCTGATTGGTTAATTGACACCGGTGCCAATGTACATGTTTCTGCTAACGCCTCCATGTTTTCTTCTTACCAGGCAACAGGGACTTCACCCGTGCTGATGGGGAACGGGTCACATGCCATCGTTCGAGGTGTTGGTACGGTCGATCCGACGTTTACTTCGGGGAAGACTGGGCGTCTGAAGAACGTTCATCATGTGCCGTCCATCAATAAAAATCTCGTTAGCGGTTCCCGTTTATGTCGAGATGGTTTTAAGTTGGTTTTCAAATCCAATAAAGTTGTAATTTCTAAGTGTGGACAATTTGTTGGAAAAGGCTATGAGTGCGGAGGCTTGTTCCGCCTATCTTTGTCAGATATTTGCACTAAATTTATTAATAATGTTTGCCACAATAATGAGTCTGATATTTGGCATTCACGACTCTGTCATATTAACTTTGGTTGCATGACGCGGTTAGCCAATATGAATTTAATTCCGAAAATCTCTACTGTCAAAGGCTCCAAGTGCCAAGTATGTGTGCAAGCTAAGCAACCTCGCAAGTCCCATAAGACTGCAGAGGCAAGAGACTTGGCGCCACTTGAGATTATACATTCTGATCTTTGTGAGATGAATGGCGTGTTGACAAAAGGTGGAAAGAGATACTTCATGACGTTGATTGATGACTCCACTAGATATTGTTATGTGTATCTTCTGAAATCAAAAGATGAGGCTTTGACTTTCTTTAAAAACTATAAAGCTGAGGCAGAGAACCAACTTGATCGAAAAATTAAACGGCTTAGGTCCGATCGTGGTGGAGAGTATTTTTCCAATGAATTTGATCTGTTTTGTGTGGAACATGGTATAATCCATGAGAGGACGCCTCCCTACTCACCCCAGTCAAATGGGGTAGCCGAAAGAAAGAACCGAACTCTAACTGATATGGTTAACACCATGTTAGACACTTCGGGTCTATCCAAGGAATGGTGGGGGGAGGCGCTAATGATTGCGTGTCATGTCCTAAACCGAGTACCCACAAAGCATAAGACCATGACTCCATTTGAGGAATGGGAAAGGAAAAGGTTGAAATTCTCTTACCTACATACTTGGGGTTGTTTGGCGAAAGTCAATATACCAATTCCCAAGAAGCGCAAGCTTGGACCAAAAACCGTGGATTGTGTTCTTGTGGGCTATGCTTCTCATAGCATCGGCTATAGATTTTTGATAATAAAATCTGAGGTATCCGACATGCATGTTGGTACGATTATGGAATCAAATGATGCAACTTTCTTTGAGGACATATTTCCTATGAAGGATATGTCGAGTTCATCAAATCAGGAGATACCTACTCCATCTAGTGAGGAATTCACTGTAATTCCTGAACCCACCATTGCGATGGAACACATTGAGAATCCTGTTGAGGGTAACAATGGAAATCCTGTGAGGAGTAAGAGATAGAGGACTGCAAAGTCTTTTGGTGATGATTTCATTGTGTACCTCGTGGATGACACACCCAAGACTATTTCAGAAGCCCATGCATCTCCTGATGCTGACTACTGGAAGGAAGCTGTACGTAGAGAGATGGATTCCATCTTTGCTAACGGTACCTGGGAGATCACTGACTGTCCTTATGGGTGCAAACCTGTAGGATGTAAGTGGGTGTTCAAGAAGAAGCTTAGACCTGATGGTACGATTGAAAAGTACAAGGCACGACTTGTGGCCAAGGGTTATACCTAGAAAGAAGGTGAAGACTTCTTTGATACTTACTCACCCGTGGCTAGACTGACCACAATTCGGGTGCTACTATCACTGGCTGCCTCACATGGTCTTCTCGTTCATCAAATGGACGTTAAGACGGCTTTCCTCAATGGAGAGTTGAAGGAGGAAATTTACATGGATCAGCCAGATGGTTTTGTAGTACCTGGTCAGGAAGGAAAGGTGTGCAAGTTATTAAAGTCTTTATATGGCCTTAAACAAGCTCCTAAGGAGTGGCATGAGAAGTTCGAAAGAACATTAACTGCTGCCGGCTTTGTAGTAAACGATGGTGACAAGTGCGTGTACTATCGCTATGGTGGGGGCGAAGGAGTTATTCTTTGTCTGTATGTCGATGACATATTGATCTTTGGAACCAAACTTGATTTAATCAAGGAGGTTAAGGATTTCTTATCTCGCTGTTTTGAGATGAAGGATCTAGGAGTAGCTGATGTTATCTTAAACATCAAGCTGTTGAGAGATGAGAATGGTGGGATCACACTGCTTCAGTCTCATTATGTGGAAAAGTTCTTGAGTCGTTTTGGGTATAGCGACTGCACGCCTTCTCCAACTCCATATGATGCTAGTGTGTTGCTTCAAAAGAATCGACAGATTGCTAGAGATCAACTGAGGTATTCTCAGATTATTGGCTCGCTTATGTATTTGGCGAGTGCCACGAGGCCTGACATCTCTTTTGTTGTGAGCAAGCTGAGTCGGTTTGTGTCAAAACCGGGAGATGATCATTGGCATGCGCTTGAGAGAGTTATGCGCTATTTGAAAGGCACCGCGAGCTATGGGATTCACTACACCGGGTATCCAAGGGTACTGGAGGGTTATAGTGACTCAAACTGGATATCTGATGCTGATGAGATTAAGGCCACAAGTGGTTATGTTTTTACACTTGGTGGTGGCGCTGTTTCCTGGAAGTCTTACAAGCAGACCATCTTAACGAGGTCAATTATGGAAGCAGAACTCACAGCATTAGACACTGCCACTGTTGAAGCAGAGTGGCTTTGTGAACTCTTGATGGACTTACCTATGGTTGAAAAACCAATACCCCCTATCCTGATGAACTGTGATAATCAAACTGTGATCATCAAGATAAACAGTTCTAAGGACAATATGAAGTCCTCAAGACATGTGAAGAGGAGACTAAAATCTGTCAGAAAATTGAGGAACTCCGGAGTTATTACGTTGGATTATATCCAAACGTCAAAAAACTTGGCAGATCCCTTCACAAAGGGTCTATCACGTAATGTGATAGATAATGCATCGATGGAGATGGGTTTGAGACCCACCGCATGAGTTGTCCATAGTGGTAACCCACTCTATGTGATCAGAAATCCCGTGAAGTAGAAGTGGGAGACAAGCTGTTGGTCAGCTGGGAGGAGAGTATCCCTATATTAATTATCCCACTCCGTGAAGATGCAATACTCTCCTGATCTGCATGGCAGGTTGATACTTATCTTAATGTGTTCCAAGTGGCTTATTCGGGTAAGCAGAGATGTTGTCCTGCAGAACATCTTCTGAGGAACACACCTATATGAATTTGACTGTTAACGTTGCAGTCTGTGAGAATTGGGTGTTCTCTAATAAATTCATGAAAGGCCCTGGAGTATGACGTATACACTCCACCTGCGGGGAAGCCTTGCGGCAGCCCAGTATCGGTCAAGAATTTGTGTGAAACTAGTTTCACAGAAAACTTGTAGTTCAAGGCATAGTCCACTATTCAAGTTGTGATCTAGTGTAGTATAAATTTCTAAGTGGAAGTTCAACTTCACAGTCTCCACTAAGCACCGATATATAAAACAATGTTTTGGAACTAAACGATGAGATGTGCCAATGAGACTTTGTGGGGGATTGTTGGAATCTTGCTAGTAGGCCTTTGGCCCAAAGCCCAACTAAAATTCTGAAATTCTCTTGGGCCATTCATGCACACAATGTTTTAGAGCTATGCACGCTGTCTATATTTTTGCTGCATGGGAAAATTAATGAGTCATTAATTAATAATTAACGGACGCGTTAATTACTGAACCGTTTTCGATTCTTTTGGATAGTGATGACTCGGACGTGGGGTTTACTCCCACGACCTACCCGGCCCGCACTATATAGTCAGGGGACATCTACCCTAGCCGCCGCCGCTTCGTATGGTTTCTCACCACCGTTCCAGATCATTCCGCCGCCAAGCAAGTATTCTCCATCTCTCCTTCCGGCGTGCACCGCGAGAAGGGACAGCAGGCCTCCAGAACCCCGCCTCTCGTGATCCTGTACGGGAGAGGGGCGATCAGGTTTTTGGGGAGCGCACTCGCGCGACTGCTGGCAGCGACGACTTCGCGAACGACGACTTCTTCCTCGACCTCGGCAACCTCATCCTCGATGACATGGGCGACAACGTCAACGCTGGCGGTGCTGCACCCGCTGCACCGTATGTGATTCTATCCTTCCTGTTCGAGATCGTGGTAGAATTCATGTTTCTAGTATGTGCCCTAGATGTGATATGTTCATCTGCTATGCTAGTTCGCATGATTAGTTTAATCTCTGCTGCTGTGGTCATGATTTATCTTCTGTTTATTCGCATTAAATCTCGTAGTAATTTGCTCATATTTCCAATAGTTTTCTCATTCATTAGATCAAGGACGTCACGTGTGCTTGGGCCAACCTCATGATTCTTTTTTTTAACACGGTACAGACACAAACACTCATATATATGCATATACAATCATCCCTATAAATGCATGCACGCACACCCTACTACTATGAGCACCTTCGAAAGACTGAGCTGACATATTATCTTGAGATTGACGGAGTCGCCACAGACGCATTCGTACTCGACGAGAACGTTGCCTCCCACTAATGCACATCGCTGGAAACCCTGAAATAAATCCAAGAAAATGCGAGTATCAATGTCAAGTATAAGACTTGAACCCTGATGCGCTGGGAATACAACTGTCCTTCTAACCATCCACCACAAGTTGGTTCGCCTCATGATTCTTTATGCATAGTTTAAAAAACCAGACCAGATCGTCGGTCGAACAAAAAAAAACCAGAACCGGTGCTCACACCGGTTTTTAAGCACAAAAGGCCGACTGCAACTAGACCGGGTGATTTTTTTTGTGAAACCGGCTAATAAACCGGGCGGTCGAACCTGTGTAGAGAGAAACTTAGAAAAATATTTCCACAAGTAGTGGGATTTGACATAAGTCATGGGCATTTGCCTATCCTAGGGCAGATAACCACCTCACCAACACTTATGTGTTGTCTAATAGAGTAAACCGTTGCTACTTGACCCTAATTAGCATATATTATTACTCAAAATATATATTTTTGATTGTAAAAAACCAGCAATCGAGCCGGTGAACCAGCGGTCGGACCAGTAAAAACCCGAACCGAAGGCCTAACCGGTTCGATCACCGGTTCGGTTTTTTAAACTATGTCTTTATGTATCCCAAACTATGTTAACTTTCAGTAATAACAAAGCTTTCACACTTCTGGAAAAAAATTATAATGCTAAAATTCATCTGAAAAAAATATAATGCTAAGATTCTAAAAAAATAAAAAATCCAGTATCTTGTTTCCGTGAACACCAGATGCTTGACTACTATGGCCACACATTCTGCACATGCTGCAGAAGGATAAAGATGTGAAATGGAAACAGCGCTGAAACAATCGTTCAGTTTGTGACCACAGTTTAGTACACCTGGTCAGATCCATCTTGACGTGGCCTTGTCGCGGCCATGGCATCGGCCGTGTACCAACAAAGCAGCTGCATTTTGAGGTTACAGTTGGTTCGTTGTAATGTCAGGTCTGATTGCCAAGTGATGACACAGATGCCGCCACTAATCCGCATGACCTCTCAGTCACTAGTGTCTAATGGAGTGAAGTGAGTAAGGCTAACGTTTAATTGCATTCGTCAGGACTCCGTGGCCCAATGGATAAGGCGCTGGTCTACGAAACCAGAGATTCTGGGTTCGATCCCCAGCGGAGTCGTTCTCTTTTTTCAAGAGCTAATTTTGGGTTAAAAGAAGAAATGGTTCTCTCTCAACTTTTTGCCTTCTCACTCTCAAATGAAAAGTTTGGTTAAGTTAGGTGCACCGAAGTAGCTTTGCCTTATCAAATATGTAGATTATGAGAATTGCACGATATGTTGATTGGGGTGCTGGTGCACGCATATATAATACAAGGAAGGTCTCTACCTCAACTATACAAATTACATACTCAACATTCCCCGTAGTCGAAGCGTCGTCGGAGACACAGAGACTGGACCGAAACTCCTCGAAGACGGGAGTAGGCAATCCCTTAGTCATCACATCAGCAAACTGTTGCGTCATCGGCACGTGGAGACCCGAACACGGCCAAGGGCAACCTGCTCGCGCACGAAGTGAATATCGAGCTCAATTTTTTGGTTAAGTTAGGTGCACCGAAGTAGCTTTGCCTTATCAAATATGTAGATTATGAGAATTGCACGATATGTTGATTGGGGTGCTGGTGCACGCATATATAATACAAGGAAGGTCTCTACCTCAACTATACAAATTACATACTCAACATTCCCCGTAGTCGAAGCGTCGCCGGAGACACAGAGACTGGATCGAAACTCCTCGAAGACGGGAGTAGGCAATCCCTTAGTCGTTCTCTTTTTTCAAGAGCTAATTTTGGGTTAAAAGAAGAAATGGTTCTCTCTCAACTTTTTGCCTTCTCACTCTCAGATGAAAAGTTTGGTTAAGTTAGGTGCACCGAAGTAGCTTTGCCTTATCAAATATGTAGATTATGAGAATTGCACGATATGTTGATTGGGGTGCTGGTGCACGCATATATAATACAAGGAAGGTCTCTACCTCAACTATACAAATTACATACTCAACATCCCCCGTAGTCGAAGCGTCGCCGGAGACACAGAGACTGGACCGAAACTCCTCGAAGACGGGAGTAGGCAATCCCTTAGTCATCACATCAGCAAACTGTTGCGTCATCGGCACGTGGAGACCCGAACACGGCCAAGGGCAACCTGCTCGCGCACGAAGTGAATATCGAGCTCAATTTTTTGGTTAAGTTAGGTGCACCGAAGTAGCTTTGCCTTATCAAATATGTAGATTATGAGAATTGCACGATATGTTGATTGGGGTGCTGGTGCACGCATATATAATACAAGGAAGGTCTCTACCTCAACTATACAAGACTAGGAGGTGGGCCACAACTCCAATACACGTGCAATACAAATTACATACTCAACATCCCCCGCAGTCGAAGCGTCGCCGGAGACACAGAGACTGGACCGGAACTCCTCGAAGACGGGAGTAGGCAATCCCTTAGTCATCACATCAGCAAACTGTTGCGTCGTCGGCACGTGGAGAACCCGAACATGGCCAAGGGCAACCTACTCGCGCACGAAGTGAATATCGAGCTCAATATGCTTCGTTCGTCGATGGTGCACCGGGTTGGGAGAGGTAGACCACGCTGACGTTATCACAGTAGATAAGAGTAGCCTTGTGAACATCACAAAGCAACTCTTGGAGCAGCTGACGTATCCAAGAGCACTCGGCCACGGCGTTGGCCATGACGCGATACTCTGCCTCGGCGCTGGAGCGAGAGACCGTGGGCTACCGCTTCGATGACCAAGAGATCAACGAGGGCCCAAGGTAGACGCAGTAGTCTGACGTAGAGCGTCGCGTGTCGGGGCAGCCAGCCCAGTCAGCATCCGAGTAGGCCATGAGGTCGGTGGAGGCGGAGGCCATCAGGGTGAGTCCCATGGACATGGTGCCACGTATGTAACGGAGAATACGCTTCACCAGAGTCCAGTGAGAGTCACGCGGGGCGTGTGTCGTGGTTCTAACTCTGACAGTGCTGTAGGAGGGTGAATGTGGAGAGGCTAGATCTTAGCTATTGGGAAGTTGTTACACGCGAGGTTTACGAGTTCAGGCCCTTCTCAGAGGAAGTAATAGCCCTACGTCTCGGAGCCCGGAGGCGGTCAACTGGATTATGCGTGTATGGATACAGGGGTGCGAACCCTTCATACTGAGGAGGGGGGCGGCTTATATAGAGTTCGCCGGCCCCCTCCTGCCATCAGTAATGCATGGTTTAAGGTACATTTAAGGTTGGGCGTTACTGGTAACGCCCCTAATAAAGTGCTACAATGACCATAAAGACTACTCAATAGCCGACCGTTTGCCTACGGAGTGACTTTAGGTTTTCCGGCAGTCGAGTGGTTGGCTTTGTGGTCGAGTGATAGCTTCTTGGTCGAGTGTCTTGGATCCGTCGAGTGGGACACATTCAAGTCGATTGAAAGGTGACTTTTTCTAGGGACGTCCTTGGGTAGGGCTCTTTGGACAGGCCCGTGCCCCTACCCTAGGTGCGTAGCTTCATCATTAGCCCCCGAATGGATCGAGGTTTTGAGTGGGGAAAGAGTTGGAGAACTTTCCGACTGGCCCTTTGGGCTACGTGAGTGCTTCGTTTTGGGTCAATCGTCACGGATGACGTTGCCAACCTTTTTCAGTCGCCTTGATCCATTCCAGGCCTTTCTTCGAGTGAATTTCTTTGCTTGTGACGTACTGAGCGCCGGCGCGATCGGGGTCTTCTGTTTTGACAAGTTGTTCTGTGGCCCGCGGATGTCGCATGATTCGGATTTTGGGAAGCGCGCGGGGCGGGAGCGGCCGCAGTAATCAGAAGCGATAAAGCAGAAGCTCCTCGATCCCCGCGTCGCCTTTTTCGCCACATACTGCGCGCGCGTCTGTTGCGGGATTTGACTGGATAGCCTGGGCCTACCAGTCAGCCACTCGGGAGTGGCCCCTTATAAGTTGCCGGCTCGGGGTTTCCAAGCCGTGCGCTCTCTTCTCCTTCCTTCTTCCTCTCTCCCTTCGCCAGTCCTCTCGCTACCTCCGCTCTCACCCTAGCGCCGCGAGCCCGTGTGAGATCTCGCCGGCGACGATGGTGAAGGGCAAGACCACTGCTTTGGAGCGCGCGAAGAAGGCGGCGGCGGCGGGGAAAGGGAAGAGGTCTGCTCGGGGCGGATCCTCCTCCAGGACCGCTCTGCCCAAAGGTTGGATCCAGGGCGACTGGATGCCATCGGTGCTCCGGCAAGAGGATCTCGACGACATGGTCGAGGGGGGAGTCATTCCCCACGAAGCTGCGCGTCTTCCGGGGGGAGAGATCGAACCTCAACCCCGCGACGGTGAGTGCATGCTCCTAGCCACCCACATCGACCGAGGGTTTTCTCTGCCGCCCCATCCTTTCTTTCGGAGTTTCCTGAATTTCTTCGGAGCGCAGCTCCACCACTTCACTCCCAACTCCATTGTCTACCTTGCTGCTTTCATCTCCATGTGTGAGGCTTTCTTGGGTTGTCGACCCCATTGGGGACTCTTCAAACACATCTTTACCTGCCGTTCTCAATCGGTCAAGAAGGCTAAGTCGAGTGACGAGAGGACGCAGGTGATCCAGCTGTGCGGGGGCCTGGCGATCCAGACGAGGGGGAAGAGTTGTTTTCCATCTATCACCTTCCTGGAGTCGGTCCGTGGCTGGCAGTCGACCTGGTTCTGCTGCAAGGACGAGGCGACCCCAGGACAGTCGACTGGTCTTCCTCTTTTTTCCCTCGACCGAGCCGAGAAGCCTGCCTCTCTGAAACTCGCGCCGGAGGAAAAGGCCCAAGTCAAGGTGCTGGCAGGTCGAGTGGTCGAGCTTGTCCGCGAGGGCGTGACTGGTATGGACCTGCTGGAGGTCTTCCTTCAAAGGCGCATCCAACCGCTCCCGGCCCGCGACCACTCGATGTGGCTGTATTCGGGTCTTGACGACACCACTCGGGTCCACCCGGAGGAGGTCACCGACGAGATGGTGGAGGGGTGGCTGTCGAGCATCACGGGGAACAAAGACAACCCCCGAGGAGCCAGGAGGGTAATCCCACTCGACAACTCGTATGAGGTGGACCAGGTATGTCTTTGTGCTCCCGACTGATATCTTGTCTTCTGTATTGGTCTTCTTTGAATAAGTCGATTGACTTTCGTCTTGTCTGTTGTTTTCCAGGCGACCACCGAGATGTACTCGACGCCCAACGGGGCACATGGGTCGACTGAGGAAGGGGAGGCGAGCGGAGGCGAGAGCGGGGATGACCAAGGCGAGTGGGAGTCCGACGGTGAGGGAGAGGGAGGCGACGGCATCTTCTCCAGCGAAGGGGAGGAGGAGGAGGTTGAACCCCCCCGCCCGGAGGGGCGATCCAAGCTCACCCAAGATCCAGTGCGGGAACGTGGCAAGGCGACTGCTCCTGTTGGGCAGTCGTCGAAACGCCCTCGGACTTCTTCTCCTCCGCCGACTGGGAAGGCTCCCAAGCATCCACGAGCGACGCCATCCAAGCCGCCCAAGGCTCTGCCCAAGATGAAGATAGCTGTTCCTACCATTTCCGGGTAATAATAAGACTTGTTTTCCTTTGTCGGCCGTGGACGGATCCTTGGTCGACTCACTGAGCCAACTGATTGACTTTCAAGATTTGCAGCGGTGCTACTTCTGAGGTCTCCGCCAGGAACGACGACCAAGAGATGGAGGACGCTGTTACCTCCAACCCTGGTACGATTGCTGACGTCCTGCCTTTGAGTCGACTGAACCTTTATTGCTACTCTGGTCGATTGAATGTTTTCCTTGTAGCTCCTCCTCATGTTATCGACCTCCCGGACGATGAAGACAACGAACCATTGAGAGTGAGGAGGCACAAGAGGGCGTCGGCTGACAAGACCCCCCAATCCGCTCCGGCGTCCGAGGCCGAGGCTCGGGATGGTGGTGACACCACTCGGGCTTCAGTGACCTTCGCCGTTCCTCTGGTGAGTGCGCGGCCCTCGTCGTCGACTGCGGATCCGTCTTCGCTTTTTGCCACATACTCCGTCCCTGAGGACCAAGCGGCTGCTGCAAAGGAGGCTATACGCCAGGTGGGGATCATGATGGAGCAAGTGAAGATGGCTCGGGAGGCCAGCCAAGCAGCCTATGACGCGAGTTCGGCTCTTCAGAGCAACGTCTAGGTCAGTCGACTCAACACTTGGTCTGTTATGATATGCTGTTTGGAGAGTCTCTTTTCCGAAGATCTTTGTATCTGTACACCCACTGGGTGTGTCTGCCAATCCTTGGACAAGTGAGGTCACGCTAAGTGCACCCACTGGGTGTAGTCCCCGAGACTACGGTGGACTGCTGGCAGTCGACTGTAGTCTTTACATTGTGTTGCTGTAGCTGTATTTCTTCACTCGGTTTGGTCAGGTCAGGTCGAGTGGAACTTTTTTTTCTTTCTTTTTTTTGGTCAAACCAGTGGGGGCACGCTGAGTGCACCCACTGGGTGTAGTCCCCGAGACTACTGTCGAATGTTTTTGATTCGGCTGTGGTCTTAGAAACGTCGTCATTGTCCCTTAGTTACTCGGAAGCAACTTATCTTGGACGTCTGTCAACTGATTTTGCTTTTACAGAAATCCTGCGAACTCGTAGCTCGCTATACTGAGTTGGAGAAGCAGAAGGTTCAACTGAACCTTGATCTGGAGCTGGCCAGAACAGAGCTGCAGAAGGTCAGAGACGGCGCCGCGGGTAAGACGACTTTGTCGATTGGTTAGTCTTTGGGCTTGAGTACCCTCTTGTTATTTCCGATTCAATCATCATTTCTTCGCAGAAAAAATGAACGAAGCTCTGGCGAAGAAGGATCAGGACTTGGCTGTTGCCCGTAAGGAGGCTGATGACAAGACCGCTCTGGCCGCACAGAAGCTGGCTTCGGTCGACCACTTAGAAGAAGAGAATACCAAGCTGAAGACCGCTCTGAATGAAGCCAACAGGGAGTGTTCACGTTGGAAGAAGGAGAACCTCACCCTGAGCGAGAAGCTGGAAGGCATCGCTCGCGGGAGGGACGACCTGGAGAGCTACTTGGGGAGCCCCGCCAAGAAGTTGTACCTTAAGCTTGAAGGTGCACATTCAGTTCCGACTGGTTTTTGTGTCGACTCGGTCTATGAAAATTGACTTATCCTAGGATCGTGTATGCAGAGCTTTGCCAGAATTTTAAAGAGGAGACCAGTCGAGTGGAGCCAAGCTTGGACCCTGTTAACTCTCTTGTGAAGGACGAGGCTGCAATGAACGTGCTCCGTCTGGAGTCTCGTACTGCCAGCGTCATTGACTATCTGGCTTGGCTGAAAGTGGCGATGTCGCAGATCGACACATCACTCTGGCCTGGGACGACGCTTCAGAACGACCTCGAGTCTCTGATGGCTCGACTTATTGAAATCCCAGGTCGAGTGGCGGAATGGAAGAAATCTTCTGCTAGATGTGGTGCTGATGTCGCTCTGTCTCTGGTCCGCGTCCATTGCAAGGAGGCGCGAGAAGAAAAGCTGGCGGCAATCCAAGTTGCCAATACCAGGAAGCACAGCTTTCAAGACTTCATGGAGACCTTCATCGCTGCTGCCACCCGCATTGCTGACGGGATCGACTTGGATGAGTTCGTCGCCCCTTCCAGTCCTCCTCCCAAGGAGTGAAAAACTTTGAATTTACCTCGGGATGCCGAGTGGATTTGTAACCGTTTAAACTCCGCCGAGCCGAGGGCTCGAGTACTTTGAGGTCTGGGACCTTTTGGGCTTTATCTGAAATTGATTTCTCGTTGGACATCTTCATGGTTTGATTCGTCGAGTGGAACTTGATCTTCACTCGGAGTTAGCAGTCGACTCGCGGATTGGGTTGAGTCTTGTACTTAGGCGAGCACTGCGCTGTAGCTATGCCTCTGAGTGGGAGGTTTGCTCTCCACTCGGTAGGGTTTTTTAAACACTTAGGCGAGCGCTGGGCTGCAGCTAAGCCCCCGAGTGGGAGGATCGCTCTCCACTCGGTAGGATTTTTTCAAACTTAGGCGAGTGCCGGACTGCAGCTAAGTCTCTAAGTGGGAGAACTTAGGCGAGTGCTGGACTGCAGCTAAGCCCCCGAGTGGGAGGATCGCTCTCCACTCGGTAGGATTTTTTCAAACTTAGGCGAGTGCCGGACTGCAGCTAAGTCTCTAGGTGAGAGAACTTAGGCAAGTGCTGGACTGCAGCTAAGCCCCCGAGTGGGAGGATCGCTCTCCACTCGGTAGGATTTTTCCAAACTTAGGCGAGTGCCGGACTGCAGCTAAGTCTCTAAGTGGAAGAACTTAGGCTAGTGCTGGACTGCAGCTAAGCCTCCGAGTGGGAGGATCGCTCTCCACTCGGTAGGATTTTTTCAAACTTAGGCGAGTGCCGGACTGCAGCTAAGTCTCTAGGTGAGAGAACTTAGGCGAGTGCTGGACTGCAGCTAAGCCCCCGAGTGGGAGGATCACTCTCCACTCGGTAGGATTTTTTCAAACTTAGGCGAGTGCCGGACTGCAGCTAAGTCTCTAGGTGAGAGAACTTAGGCGAGTGCTGGACTGCAGCTAAGCCCCCGAGTGGGAGGATCGCTCTCCACTCGGTAGGATTTTTTCAAACTTAGGCGAAGCGGATTCGCAGCTAAGTCACCCACTGGGGGATTTCGTAAACAAACAGGAGTGACAGCAATTATTGAAACACTCTTGCCTTTGATAAAAATAAACTGCAGCAATTTTTCTTATTACATCTCGTCCAAGGGAGAGCTCAAGTGTAAAAGGGCGGAGTAGTTCCGCATTCCAAGCTCGTGGCTCGTCGATCTGGCGGTCAACACTGTAGAGGCGATACGCTCCATTATGGAGGACTCTGGTGATGATGAAGGGGACTTCCCAAGTAGGAGCAAGCTTGTGTGGTTTCTGTTGATCCACTCGGAGGACCAAATCTCCTTCTTGGAAGGCTCGACTCTTCACATTTCGGGCGTGGAATCGACGCAAGTCTTGCTGATAAATGGTCGATCTGATCATGGCCATCTCCCTCTCTTCTTCTAGGAGGTCGACTGCGTCTTGCCGGGCCTGTTCTGCTTCATCTTCGGTGTAAAGCTCGACTCGGGGCGCGTTGTGAAGAAGATCACTTGGCAGAACCGCTTCGGCTCCATAAACTAGAAAGAATGGAGTTCTTCCAGTCGACCGGTTAGGGGTGGTCCTCAATCCCCACAGAACAGACGGAAGCTCGTCGACCCAAGCACCTGTCGCGTGCTTGAGATCACGCATCAGTCGAGGCCTTAGTCCTTTGAGAATCAGACCATTTGCTCTTTCAGCTTGTCCGTTCGACTGGGGATGGGCGACCGATGCGTAGTCGACTCGAGTGCCTTGAGAGGCGCAAAAAGCTCCGAACTTGTCCGAATCGAAGTTTGACCCATTGTCAGTGATGATGCTATGCGGGACTCCATATCTGAATGTTAGCCCTCTAACGAAACTGATAGCAGTGCAAGCATCAAGATTCTTGATAGGCTTAGCTTCAATCCATTTGGTAAACTTGTCGACTGCCACAAGCACATGAGTGAAACCACTTCTGCCTGTTTTCAGTGGACCAACCATGTCTAGTCCCCAAACAGCAAAGGGCCAGACGAGTGGAATGGTCTTCAGGGCTGACGCAGGCTTGTGTGACATGTTGGAGTAGAACTGGCACCCTCCACACTTGTCGACTATCTCTTTTGCCATCTCGTTTGCTCTAGGCTAGTAAAATCCCGCTCGGTATGCTTTAGCCACAATGGTCCGAGAGGACGCATGGTGACCACAGGTCCCCGAGTGGATATCGTCAAGGATTACCTGACCTTCTTCTGGTGTTATGCACTTCTGACTGATTCCAGTCGCGCTTTCTCTATACAACTGCCCCTTTATGACTGTGAAGGCCTTGGATCGGCGGACGATCTGTCGAGCCTCTTCCTCGTCCTCTGGGAGCTCTTTCCTTAGGATATACGTGATGTACGGTATCGTCCAGTCGGGAGTGATTGCCAAGACTTCCGTGATTAGGTCGACCACAGCAGGAACTTCGACTTCAGTCAGATCTGTGGCGCTTTTCGGTTGTGGGGCTTCTTCTGTGAAAGGATCCTCCTGGACTGACGGCGAGCGGATGTGCTCCAAAAACACATTGCTGGGAATGGCTTCTCTCTTGGAGCCTATCTTTGCCAGATCATCAGCTGCTTGATTTTTTAGTCGGGGGATGTGATGAAGCTCTAACCCCTCGAATTTCTTTTCTAGCTTTCTCACTGCGTTGCAATAGCCAGTCATGGCCGGACTTCTGACGTCCCACTCCTTCATCACCTAATTAACCACCAAATCTGAGTCTCCATAGACCATGAGGCGACGAACGCCGAGTGAAATGGCCATGCGCAACCCATACAAAAGTGCTTCATACTCTGCTTCATTATTGGAGGAATCGAAGTGAATCTGGAGAACATATCTGAGCTTATCTCCTCGGGGGGAGACTAGAACTACTCCAGCACCGGAACCATTCAGCATCTTAGATCCATCGAAGAACATGGTCCAGTGCTCCGAGTGAACTTGAGTCAGAAGTTGCTGTTCAATCCACTCGGCGATGAAATCTGCGATTGCTTGGGACTTGATAGCCTTATTTGCTTCAAACTTGATATCTAAGGGAAGGAGTTCAATCGCCCATTTGGCCACTCGACCAGTTGCATCTCTGTTATGCAGAATCTCTGACAATGGGGCGTCGCTGACGACTGTAATGGAGTGGTCAGAGAAGTAATGTGCAACCTTCTTCGTGGTCATGTAAATCCCATATACAAGCTTCTGGTAGTGAGGGTATCTTTGTTTTGAAGGGGTCAAAACTTCAGACAGATAATAGACTGGGCGCTGAACTCTGAAGGCCTTTCCTTCTTCTTCCCGCTCGACCGTAAGTACTGTACTGACAACTTGTCCTGTGGCTGCAATGTAAAGCAGCAGGGGCTCTTTGCTGATTGGGGCAGCGAGCACCGGCTGGGTGGTGAGCAGAGCTTTGAGCTCTGCAAATGCTGCGTCAGCTTCTGGAGTCCACTCGAACTTGTCAGACTTCTTCATCAGTCGGTAAAGAGGCAACGCCTTTTCACCGAGACGAGAAATGAATCGACTTAGAGCGGCCAAGCAGCCTGTAAGCTTTTGGACATCATGCACGCGTACAGGACGCTTCATCCAGAGTATGGTGCCAACCTTTTCAGGATTGGCATCGATCCCCCGTTCGGAAACGAGAAAACCGAGTAACTTTCCACCCGGAACTCCGAACGTGCACTTTGATGGGTTGAGCTTGATATCATACCTCCTGAGGTTGGCAAAGGTTTCAGCAAGGTCAGCCCGCAGGTCGGAACCTTTCCGTGACTTGACCACAATATCATCCATGTATGCCTCCACATTCCGACTGATTTGAGTGAGTAGACACTTCTGAATCATTCTCATGAACATGGCTCCGGCGTTCTTGAGGCCGAACGGCATGGTGACGTAACAGAAGCATCCGAATGGAGTGATGAAAGCTGTTTTGATCTCGTTGGGTCCATACAGACGGATCTGATGGTACCCGGAATAGGCATCTAGAAAAGACAATCTCTCGCATCCCGCAGTCGAGTCGACTATTTGGTCGATGCGAGGGAGGGGAAAATGATCTTTCGGGCAGGCCCGATTGATATGTTTGAAATCAATGCACATGCAGAGTGACTTGTCCTTCTTGGGGACCATGACAACATTGGCGAGCCACTCGGAATGGTAAATCTCTCAGATGAACTCCGCTGCTAAGAGCCGGGCCACCTCCTCGCCAATAGCTTTCCTCTTCTGGACGGCGGACCGTCGAAGATGTTCTTTCACGGGCTTGAACTTCGGGTCGACTCGTAGACGGTGCTCAGCCAGCCCCCTGGGAACTCCAGGCATGTCAGAAGGCTTCCATGCGAAGACGTCCCAGTTCTCACGGAGGAACTGGATGAGTGCTTCTTCCTATTTGGAGTCGAGCGTCGTCGAGACGTGAGTCAGAGCAGCGTCGGGGTCGGTCGGGTGAATGTGAGCTGTCTTAGTTTCACTGGACGACTGAAAAGCAGATTCTGAAGCAGGCTTCTTGGCTCATAGCAATTCATTCGGATCAGCAGTCTTCTGGTACTCTTGCAGCTCAACAACTGCCATCTGAGCATCAGCAATCTTCGATCCTTTCTGAAAACACTCCTCAGCTTTCTTCCTATTGCCGGTAACGGTGATCACGCCTTTGGGGCCAGGCATCTTCAGTTTGAGGTACACGTAACATGGCCGAGCCATGAAGCGTGCGTAAGCTGGCCTGCCCAGAATGGCATGATAGGCACTTTGGAAGTCAACAACCTCGAATGTCAACTTTTCCTTGCGGTAATTCTTTGAATCGCCGAAAACCACATCGAGAGCAATCTGTCCGAGTGACACGGCCTTCTTCCCAGGAATGACTCCGTGGAAGCTCATGTTACTGGTACTGAGTCTGGACATCAGAATGCCCATCCCTTTCAATGTTTCAGCATATAGTATGTTCAAGCCGCTGCCACCATCCATCAGGACTTTGGTCAGTCGAGTGCCTTCGACAACTGGGTCGACCACCAAAGCTTGCCTCACAGGGGTGGCAATGTGCGTAGGGTGATCGGACCGGTCGAAGGTGATGGCAGTCTGCGACCATTTCAGATAACTGGGTGTCGCCAGAGCAACCATGTTCACCTCACGGTTAATGACTTTCAGTCGACTTTTGCTCTCGACATCAGCGAAAATCATCAGGGTGGAATTGATTTGGGGGTATCCATCATCACTGTCTTCCTTGTCCTCGACTCTGTCCGACTCTTTTTCCTTATCCTTGGGCTGTTTGCCCTGAAACTGCTGGATCAGGAGCCGACACTGTCGAGTGGTATGCTTTGGGTAAATAAAATTACCCTCTTCATCTTTCTTGGTGTGGATGTGACATGGTAGATCCAAAACATCGTTTCCATCCTGATCCTTGACTTTCTTGGGCTTCCAGGCGCCTTTGGGTTTTCCCTTGAAGTTCCCTTGGGCTACGGCCAGGGCCTCCCCAGGAGCGGCTGGCTCGGCCTTCCGCTTCTGTTTCCGACTGGAATTTCCTTCGGTTTCTTGGGCGACTTCCTTGTGCTTGCCACTCCGGAGTTGGTCCTCGTCTTCACCATTAGCGTACTTGGTGGCAATCTCCATCATCCGATTCAGAGACATCTCTCCAGTTCGACCAAA
Organism: Triticum urartu; assembly: GCF_003073215.2. Taxonomy (NCBI): domain Eukaryota; kingdom Viridiplantae; phylum Streptophyta; class Magnoliopsida; order Poales; family Poaceae; genus Triticum; species Triticum urartu. The sequence continues at coordinate 30,542,111 of NC_053027.1, forward strand.
CTTCAGATTCAACTCTCTGTATTTAACGCCCTCCTTGAAGGCACAAACTGCTTGATGGTCTGGCATATTCTCGACTGAGTGATGCTGTGTGATCCACCTCTGGATGTATTCCCTCAGAGTTTCATTCGGCTTCTGCACGCAAGACCACAACTCTGTAAGGCCTGCGGGTCGCTTGCATGTTCCTTCAAAGGTTGTGATAAACACTCGGGAGAGGTCCTCCCAGGTGTAAATACTGCTAGGCGCCAATTGATTTAGCCACGCTCTGGCCGAGCCCTCTAACATGAGAGGCAAATGCTTCATGGCCACCTCATCATTGCCACCGCCAATCTGGACGGCCACTCGGTAATCTTCGAGCCAAGTGTCAGGCTTAGATTCGCCGGTGAACTTGCTGATTCCAGTCGCCAGCCTGAAATTGGGAGGAATCACTGCGGCTCTAATGGCTCGACTGAAACACTCTGGCCCTGAAGCACGTGCTCTGCTGCTGGCAGGCGCATCTCTGCTGTGGCCCTCTCGATGAGCTCTGTTCCTGTCAACCAAACCTTGAACGAGGATGGATCTCGCATCAAAGCCCGGGCCTCTGGGGTCAACTGGAATCCTCTGCCCAACACTATGAGGGCGTCTGTCATCTTGCCGTCGAGGCACATATGACCCACTCCTCGGGGGAGGGGTTGGCACTTGACGTCGATCATCACGGTCGAATCGGTGATCATACTACTCATTCCTCCTGTACTGATCGTGCCGGTCACCACGTCCCTCATGCCTCGGGGGTGATCTCGGGCTGTGAGCCGACTCGACTGTATCCGTCGCGACGGATCGACTGTGGATCCTGTTCCACGACTGAGAGACAGCAGAATTCTGGTTTCCCGCCGCCCGAAGCAGCGCTCTGATCTGCAACAAGCCCCTGCCCGCCTCCGACTGGGAGGGCTGAATTGATTCTGCTATACGGGCCGCAGCGGCCAAGTTCTGAACTGGGGTTCGGTATACCTGCGGCGGCGGGAAGAGCTGACGCCGACTGGACTCGGGAGCTTGCTGACGTCGACTGGACTCGGGAGCCCGCCGACGCGCTTGCTCGTCGAGTGTCCGCTGGAGATTCTCCAGTCGAGTGCGCTCGGCCAGGTTAGCCAAGCGCGCGTCCTCCAAGGCCCGGGCCTTGGGGGTTTCTTCGACAATAGGAGTGTGGAGCGCGTCCATGTTCCGACGGCGAAGCTCCTCTCGCTGCGATGATGTGAGAGGTTCGGGGAGATACTCATCGTGGGGATGCGACGGGTCGCCCCCACCCGCGCCTCCACCAGCGCGAGGGAAACCAGGAGGACTGTGCGTCCCATCGACCGCCAGAACCTCAGCCGCTGGGTCGCTGCTGTCGCACTCGGATGCGGTCTCCGCGGAGCCAGTTGACAGGTCGTACAGGCCGCAGAGGGATTCGTCGGGCTCGATCGCCGCGACTTGCGGGGTGGCCGACTGGCGAGCCACGGCATGGCTCACCCACCTCTGAAGTCTCGCCCGACCGGAGCGCTTACGCCGGTGGGAGACCGAGCGAGGGGACGATACGGGGGCCGACCGATACTGGGTCGACGGCGATCGTAGAAGGACGCCACAAACGCATGCGCGGAAATGCGTCGCGCCGCGGACAGGGAGCGCGTCGATGTCGAGTGGTGCCTCCTGGAGCCAGGCAGAGTCGTCGGCGATGAACGTGAGTGCGCCGAGACGGATCTCGCGGCCCTCCACCAAAACTCCGCACGAAACCATGATCAAAGGGATCGAAAAAATCGCAACTTCTCCAATTAGGCGCTAAGATTCCTGCCCCACGGTGGGCGCCAACTGTCGTGGTTCTAACTCTGACAGTGATGTAGGGGGGTGAATATGGAGAGGCTAGATCTTAGCTATTGGGAAGTTGTTACACGCGAGGTTTATGAGTTCAGGCCCTTCTCAGAGGAAGTAATAGCCCTACGTCTCGGAGCCCGGAGGCGGTCGACTGGATTATGCGTGTATGGATACAGGGGTGCGAACCCTTCATACTGAGGAGGGGGGCGGCTTATATAGAGTTCGCCGGCCCCCTCCTGCCCTCAGTAATGCAGGGTTTAAGGTACATTTAAGGTTGGGCATTACTGGTAACGCCCCTAATAAAGTGCTACAATGACCATAAAGACTACTCAATAGCTGACCGTTTGCCTACGGAGTGACTTTAGGTTTTCCGGCAGTCGAGTGGTTGGCTTTGTGGTCGAGTGATAGCTTCTTGGTCGAGTGTCTTGGATCCGTCGAGTGGGATACATTCAAGTCGATTGAAAGGTGACTTTTTCTAGGGACGTCCTTGGGTAGGGCTCTTTGGACAGGCCCGTGCCCCTACCCTAGGTGCGTAGCTTCATCAGCGTGCATATGGAGGCACACCTGCTGAACAGCGTACTGCAGGTCGGGGCGAGTCAGCGTCAAGTACTATAAAGCACCGACAATAGAGCGATAAAACATTCCATCGGGCGTGAGAGACCCCTCCAGAGCAGAGACCTTCGCCTTCGTGTCGACAGGGTGGGCACCGGCTTGCAGTTAAGCATACCGGCCACGCTCAAGGAGCTCGTGGGCGTACTTCTGTTGATGCAGAAAGAAACCGTCAGCCCGGCGGATCACCTCGATGCCAAGAAAGTAGTGCAGGGGCCCCAAGTCCTTGAGGGCAAACTCATCACGAAGACGAGTAGTCAGCCGCTGAAGGAGATCGGGGGTGGACGCCGTGAGGATGATGTCGTCGACGTAGAGCAGCAGATATGTAGTGTCAGCTCCCTGATGATACACAAAGAGTGAGGCATCGGAGCGAGTGGACCGAAAGCCCAGAGACAGCAGGAAGGCTACGATATGCTGGTACCAAGCCCGAGGCGCCTGCTTCAACCCGTACAGAGAGCGGGAGAGCAAGCACACGAAGTCGGGGTGCTCGGCGTCGACAAAACCAGTAGGCTGCTCACAGAACACCTGCTCAGCGAGATGACCGTGCAAGAAGGCGTTGGAAACGTCCAACTGATGCACAGGCCAGGCGCGTGAGACGGCCAGCTGAAGGACGGCGCGGATCATGCCTGGTTTCACAACCGGGGTGAAGGTGTCGGTGAAGTCCACGCCCGCGCGCTGCCGAAAACCACGAACCACCCATCGAGCCTTGTAGCGCTCGAGAGAACCGTCCGGGCGAGTCTTGTGGCGAAACACCCACTTGCCAGAGATGATGTTGGCACAGAGGGGTCACGGAACAAGTTGTCACGTGCAGTTGCGCTGTAAGGCGTCGAACTCCTCCTACATCGCAGCTAGCCAGTGGGGATCCCCAAGGGCAGCGCGAGCAGAGGTGGGGACGGGTGATGGCGTCGACGTCGAGGCGGCGCACACATACTCGTTGGCGGAGTAGCGCGTGTTGGGCCGAAGCACACCTTCTCAGGCATGGGTAGTCACGCCAAGTGGCGGGGCAGTAGGGTCGGCGGGTGGCGCGGCGACGGGGTCCGCGTCGGTGGGGGACGCGGTGGCAGGGGCACCCGGTGCGGCGGCGGCCGCGGCGGCAGGGGCCGCGGCGGCGGGGTCCGCGTCGGTGGGGGACGCAGTGGAGGGGGCACCCGGTGCGGCGGCGGCGGCGGCCGTGGCGGCCGAGCCGGCGGTGGAAGAGGCGACGGGTGAGGGTGACGTCGAGCCCGTCGCAGGGTGGGCGGGCGGGGTGCCGGGCTCAACCTCGTATGAGGGAGACGGGGACCCGGTGGCCCGCTCGGACTCGACCTCGGGGGAGGCAGTCACAAAGCCAGGTGGTGGCGACAGAGGGCGTTGTGCCGAGGTCGGCGCCGGGGGCTGCCGCCGCGCATCGCTCCACGAAGGGGGCGCGGGGGCCGGCGCCGAAGGGGCCAAAGCCGGAGGAACCTGAAAAAAGGGAACACCGTTTCGACAAAGTACACATGCCTCGAGGTGTACACACGATGAGTGACAGGATCATAGCACCGGTAACCTTTGATGTTAGGAGGGTAGCCAAGGAAGATGCATGGGACAGATCGTGGTGCGAGCTTGTGTGGCATGGTGGATGCGGTGTTAGGATAATAGAGACATCCGAAGATGCGGAGACCATCATAGGACGGTGGTGTGCCGAAGAGAAGGTGGTGAGGGGCGTAGTTCCACCGAGGGCGACACGGACGAATGTTAACTAAGAGAGTGGCGGTAGCAAGGGCATCAGGCCAAAACTGAGCGGGGACATTAGAGTGAAAGAGTAACGTGCGAACGCAGTCATTAAGAGTGCGGAGAATGCGCTCGGCACGGCCGTTCTGCTGGGAAGTGTAGGGGCAAGTCAGACGGAAGGTGGTGCCGTGAGAGGCGAGAAGTGTGCGAAAAGCGACGTTGTCAAACTCTTTTCCATTATCAGTTTGGAGTGCGAGTATGGGGCGACCGAACTGGGTGGTGACATAGGAATAAAAGGCGGTTAGTGTGGCTAAAGCATCGGATTTACGACGAAGGGGAAAAGTCCACACATAATGAGAATAATCATCTAAAATCACCAAGTAGTATAGATAGCCCGTGTTACTCGCGACGGGAGATGTCCAAACATCACTATGAAGTAATTGAAACAGAAAAGTAGAAACGGAAAAGGACACACTAAAGGGAAGACGAACGTGCTTGCCTAAGCGACAAGCCTCACAAGAGTGCTCGTCAAGCTTATCACATGAGAAAGAGAAACTCCTAAGAATTTGACGTAAGATAGTGTGGTTGGGGTGACCCAAGCGAGCGTGCCAAAGGTCAATGCCGGCGGCAAGGGCAACGGGTGTGGATGTGGAGGCCCCGGCATGCACGGGGTAGAGCTCATCGGGACTGTCACAGCGGTGAAGGACCATCTGGGTACGGGCATCTTTCACAGAAAAGCCAACACCGTCAAATTCAACAGTAAGTGGGTTCTCACGAGTAAGACGACGAATGGAAACTAGGTTTGTGACTAAATCAGGTGAAACAAGAACATTAGACATAGTGATGGGTGTGGAAGTGGAGGGAAAGCTAGTGCTATCGATATGAGTAATAGGTAAGGAGGAGCCGTTGCTGACGGTGATACGAGTGGGTGTGTGAATGGAAATGGAGGAGGTTAGGTTATCAGGATGAGCTGCCATGTGCGCAGTAGCACCTGAGTCCATGTACCAGTCGCCTCCACCGACAGAACTACTAGACGACGGCGCCGAGTGCTGGGCGGCGAGGAGGGTGGGGTCCCGTGGCACAGGTACCGGCGATGACGGAAGGCCCCCGTAGGGCGGCGCCTGGACGGGCGGGCCATAACCACCGAGAGGCGGCGGAAGACCCCCGTAGGGCGGCGCCGGGACGGGCGGGCCATAGCCACCGAGAGGCGGCGACGCAAGGAGGGCGCCGTAGCCAGCGCTAGTCGGCTGGAAGGGCGCGCCGATAAGTGCCTCGTGGCCAGCGGGGAGACCCGGCTGATAGTGCGGTGCCCCCCAGCGTCCTGGGCCTGCTGCTACTGCAGGAGACGGTGACCTCCGCCACGCCGGTTGCGTCGGCCCCCTCTCCCTTGCGGGTGCTGCAGGGGAGGCGCTGGTGGCGACAGCGGGTAACACCCGACGGGTGAGGGAGAATGCGACTGGATAGGCGCGGCTGGTGGAGCGGTTCCACCGCAGATGGTGAAGTAGCCCGGAGAGTCCATGAAAGACGTTAGAAGAGGTGGGAGGAGGGAGTGCACGACGGTGGTGGCGCGCGCGAGGAGGCGCTGCGCGGCGGCGGCGGTGGGGATCGGCGATGGCGCGCGCAGAGAGGCGCTGCACGGCGGCGACGGGGAGCGATGGTGGCGGCGGCGCGTGCGGAGAGGCGCTGCACGGCGGCGGCGGCAGTGGGGAGCGGCGGCGGCGCAAAGACGCAGCAGCGGCAGCGAGAAGGGACGCAGCAGCGCAGCTTCACGAGATGGCAACGCGCGCAGCTGGAGTTTGGAGCGATGGGTCGGGGCTAGCTACATGCATGCGATGGATTGGTGCTTGCTACCTGCAAGAGATGGATCGGGGCTAGCTAGCTACGCGCGCGGCTGGCGGTGTTGCGATGGATGCGCGCGGGTGGGAGTTGGAGCGGCGGCCGGCGCGGGAGCGCGGGCGGCGGCAGCTGGGTGGTGACGGTGGCGGCGGTCGGCAGTGCGGAAGCGAGAACGAAACCTAAAAAACTGATACCATGTAGATTATGAGAATTACACGATATGTTGATTGGGGTGCTGGTGCACGCATATATAATACAAGGAAGGCCTCTACCTTAACTATACAAGACTAGGAGGTGGGCCACAACTCCAATACACGTGTAGTAAAAATTACATGCTCAACGAAATATAATCATTTACTATATATACACACGAGTTTGCTGCTTTTCCCAGGCCGAAGAAGGGCAACTACTTATTGATTGATCGCCTTCTCCGATCGTAGGTCGGTAGGGCTTGCCCTGGCTAAGAAATGGAATAAAAAATTCCCGGTTTCTTGAATGTTTTTGAAATTATTCACCTTTATTTATATGAAGATGCACGGTCTCTTACACTTTTCCTAGCTTAAGTTGGCAGATTGGTAAACAAATGGCTCTGCAGCCAAGTAAGAAAGTAAGCCCGTTCAATTGAAATAGCTTCCTCGCTTCGCATTTCGATACCCACTGAAACTATGGATACGATTGTTGTCAACAAGTGTTCATACGAAGTATGCATTGGAGACATTGTGATTTTTTTTCTTCCATTGCAACACATGGGCAATTACCATCTTTGTAACTATTTTTGCGGGAAACTGTCGATCTATTCATCTTCAATCATGACAGTACAACAAACACCAGAAATAATAAATTTGATATTTTAGTGTGTGGTCTTCCCATCTTTGTAACTATTTTTGGAACTATTGAACTTAATTGTTTAGACTATAGGCTTGATGGCATGCAAGTTGAATTGAGAAGCTATGTGAGGGAGTTCTGGATTAGGGGGTGTCCGGATGGCCGGACTAGACCTTCAGCCGGACTCCTGGACTATGAAGATACAAGATTGAAGACTTCGTCCCGTGTCCGGAAGGGACTTTCCTTCGCGTGGAAGGCAAGCTTGGTGAGGGAGTCCTGGATTAGGGGGTGTTCGGGTAGCCGGACTCCAGGACTATGAAGATACAAGATTGAAGACTTCGTCCCGTGTCTGGATGGGACTTTCCTTGGCGTGGAAGGCAAGCTTGGCGATGTGGATATTCAAGATCTCCTACCATTGTAACCGACTTTGTGTAACCCTAACCCTCTTCGGTGTCTATATAAACCGGAGGGTTTTAGTCCGTAGGACAACTTCATCATACAACAATCATACCATAGGCTAGCTTCTAGGGTTTAGCCTCCTTGATCTCGTGGTAGATCTACTCTTGTACTACCCATATCATCAATATTAATCAAGCAGGACGTAGGGTTTTACCTCCATCAAGAGGGCCCGAACCTGGGTAAAACATCGTGTTCCTTGCCTCCTGTTACCATCCGGCCTAGACGCACAGTTCGGGACCCCCTACCCGAGATCCGCCGGTTTTGACACAGACATTGGTGCTTTCATTGAGAGTTCCTCTGTGCCGACGCAATCAGGAAGGATGCCTCTTCCCGTCTTTAAAGACGGCGCCGTTACTAAGGGAGCCTTGGCTGTCGGCCAAACTCTCCGGCTAGGCGGTTTTCTCATGACCGCCTGTTCGGCCGTTGCGCCGACGGTGACCTCTCGGTCATCAAAAGCAATCTTCACGTCAGCTCGGAACTCGTCGAGCAGTTATATCCAATGGAGATCTCTTCCGTAAACGAGCTCTTGGATCGCATCGCCGCCTTGGGGGTCACTACGGATTATGACCAGGTTGGGCTTAAACCCGATCTAAGAGAAATTAATTCTCCCCAAGTCACCCATCACGTTGCCGTGGTAGAGGCACAGTGCGGCGACTCTTCATCTATCTTAAGTACTAGCTACGTCCGGATTCCCGATCCCTCCAAGCCGGACACCCGCGGAGGGGAGGATGTAACTCAAGACCTGAACTTAGAATCAGGCAACGGGCCAGATTCACTGGACAACATCCAAGAATCCAAACTTCAGAGTTCGGAAACTCCTTGGCCTCTGAGTCTTAGATTGGGTGAAGTTCTGGATTTAATTCCACCCACCCACCCGAACATAAGCGATCTATCCCAAATCAGGCAAAAGCCCGAAGAAACAGTACATCATTACTGGGCGAGGTTCCTCCTGGTTATGAACAGGATAAAGGACTGCCGCGAGGAAGACGCAATCTCAATCTTCTGCAATAATTGCACGGACAAGGGAATCCTCAACGCCACAGGTCGTCGTGATCTTACACGCTTCGCTGACTTGGCATCCATAGTACAAAAGTACTGTGCGATGGAAAGCGCCCGGAAAACCGAAACTAAATTTTGGGACAATCCGGCCCTGAATAGAAACCTCATCCGAAATAAAAGGGTGCATCATCATCAGACACCCGGGTTAAAAACCAAAAAACCAAAACCCTCTACAGGGCATGGAACCGTACTGGAGGGATGGCTTAATGGACCCTGTAAAATTCATAGTACAGAGGATGCCACACCAAATCATAGCCTTAGAGCATGTTGGATACTCTGGCAGGTGGCCAAAAGGGGCGAAGATCTCCTAATTCCGGAGGCCGCAGAAAGCCACCTCAGGGACTCCAGTACAGTCTTAACAGTCTTCGAGACTTTCGCATCAAATAATATGCGAAAAAGAACACTTCACAGCCTCGCCGAAGTCTATCAAGTAGCAACAATAAACCCATGGAGTGACACGGCTATTACTTTTAATGCCAGTGATGAACCTAAATTCCGAACAGCGCGAGCACCAGCCGCATTGGTACTCAGTCCTATAGTGGACGGCTTTCGCCTCACCAAGGTACTCATGGACGAAGGCAGCGGATTGAACCTCATTTATGAGGAAACCCTTCAAAAAATGGGAATAGACTGGAACCGCATTGAGCGAAGCAGCACATCCTTTAGAGGAATAATCCCCAGTCGGGAAGCGCGCTGTGCAGGAAAAATCACACTAGATGTGGTGTTCGGCACGTCGGATAATTATAGGTCCGAAGAGGTCACATTCCAAGTGGCCCCGTTCAGTAGCGGATACAATGCTCTGCTGGGGCGGGAAGCATTTACAATCTTCCAAGCAATACCCCATTACAGGTACATGAAGCTCAAGATGCCCGGGCCGAACGGAATCATCACTCTCGCTAGTGATCCGGACATAGCACTCCGCACCAAAAACAAGATAGCCGCATTGGCCCTTGAGGCACTGTCCGAAGCCCTAGTGGCTGAGGAACTGACTACGCTGCGCTCCACGGTAAACAGGGATGATGTGATACTCGACAAAAGATCCAAGTCCACCTCCTTTAAACCAGCGGATGAAATAGTCAAATTCCAGGTCCATCCAACGGACCCCAATAAAACAGCTTCCATCAGGGCACAATTAAACCCCGATGTAGACGCCGCACTGCGAGAATTCCTACGGGAGAACTGGGACATTTTTGCCTGGCACCCTTCACACATGCCAGGAATCCCATGCAGGTTGGCCGAACACAGCTTAAATATCCTAAAAGGATTCAAACCTGTCAAACAAGCCCTTCGGCATTTCTCTGAGCCCAAGAGACAGGCAATGGGAGAGGAGCTAGCCAAACTATTGGAGGCCGGATTCATCAGAGATATAAAACATCCGGACTGGCTAGCAAACTTGGTGATGGTACCAAAGAAGGACAAATCCTGGCGCCTGTGCGTTGACTTCAAAGACCTTAATAAGGCTTGCCCAAAGGATCCCTTCCCCCTCCCCCGCATCGATCAAATTATCGACGCCACTGCAGGACACGATTCGTTGTGCTTCCTCGACGCATACTCCGGTTACCATCAAATCAAGATGGCCGAGTCAGACCAAGCCGCAACGGCATTCATCACCCCATATGGCCCATTCTGCTTCAACACAATGCCTTTTGGGCTCAAAAACGCCGGCGCAACATATCAGTGCATGATTCAGACATGTCTGGCAAACCAGATCGGCAAAACAGTAGAGGCATATGTGGATGATGTGGTCGTAAAAGCAAGACATGTCGAATCTCTAGTAGACGACTTGAGGCTTACATTTGACAACCTCCGAGCATATGACATCAAGCTAAATCCGGAAAAATGCGTTTTCGGCATTCCAGCCGGAAAGCTCTTGGGCTTCATCGTATCCGGTAGAGGAATCGAAGCAAATCCAGTCAAGATCCGAGCTTTGTCACAATTGGATATCCAAAGGACCTCAAACAAATACAAAAATTAACCGGATGCGTGGCGGCTCTAAGCCGCTTTATCTCCCATTTGGGAGAAAAGGCGCTACCCCTCTACCGCCTCCTTCGGCGCACCGAACACTTCGAGTGGACGGATGCCGCCACGGCCGGACTCGAGGAAATAAAAGCCATATTGGCAACAAACCATGTCCTGGCCGCGCCAAACATCAGCGAACCAATGCTATTGTACATTGCAGCAACCCATCAAGTTGTCAGCGCAGTACTCGTCGTCGAGCGGGAAACGGACGGACACAAATTCCCCCTTCAAAAGCCGGTTTACTATGTGTCCACTGTCCTCACCCCATGCAAATCATGGTACCCACATTATCAAAAGATTGCATATGCGGTATTCATGGCATCCCGGAAGCTACGACACTACTTTCAAGAGTGTTCAATCACAGTAGCATCGGAAGTACCACTCAACGATATTATAAACAACCATGACGCAACGGGCCGGATTGCAAAATGGGCCATCGAGCTCCTCCCGTTCGACATAACTTATAGGCCAGGGCGAGCTATCAAGTCGCAAGTTTTGGCCGACTTCATCGCTGAATGGACGGAGGCCGAACTCCCTAAAGAGTACGGCACATATTCAAACTAGATCATGCACTTCAACGGTTCCAAAATGTTGGCTGGACTAGGGGCCGGCGTCATTTTGACGTCCCCCACAGGAGACATAGTTCAATATGTACTCCAGATTATGTACACGGACTCCAACAATGCAGCCGAATATGAGGCCCTTTTACATGGTCTCTGGATAGCAGTATCCATGGGCATTCAACGACTAGAGGTGCACGGGGATTCGAACCTCGCGATATCCCAAATAAATGGAGATTTCGATGCCAAGGATCCAAAAATGGCAGCTTACCGCAACGCCGTCCTCAAAATGTCAGCTCGGTTTGAGGGGCTCGAATTTCACCATATAGCCCGAGAAAACAATCAGGCGACAGACGTTCTGGCACGCATCGGCGCAAAACGCGATGCGGTCCCCCCAACATCTTCCTGGAAAGGCTATTCAAGCCATCCGTAGTATGGGAAGGGGAACATGGCAACATTAGCCCGGACCCAACCGCACTGTCCGACGCCGAACAATCTGACATAATCGGAGGCTCTGCCAATGAAATCACAACCTCAGCCCACGTACTAATGGTCGTCATCGCCCCGTGGACAGAACCATTCCTAGCCTACCTTACTAGGCAGGAACTCCCAGAGGACCAAAACGAGGCACGCTGTATAGTGCGGCGATCTAAAGCCTATAAAGTCCATGAGGGAGAACTTTATAAGAAAAGCACTACCGGAGTCCTTCAAAGGTGCATCTCCGAAGAGGAAGGGCGGAACCTGCTGGCTGAAATTCATGCCGGACTCGGTGGCCATCACGCCGCAGCCCGGTCCCTTGTAAGCAAGGCTTTCCGTACAGGCTTTTATTGGCCGACGGCCCGGGCAAACGCTCAGGACTTGGTCCAACGATGCGTCGGTTGCCAGCTTTTTGCAAACCAAAGCCATATGCCACCCACCGCCCTCCAAACTATCCCCATCACTTGGCCTTTCGCGGTCTGGGGGCTTGACATGGTGGGACCCTTAAAGGCGGAACCCACAAAAAAAATACTTACTGGTCATGGTGGATAAGTTCACCAAATGGATAGAAGCCAAGCCTGTTAAGACGGCCGAATCCGGACCTGTGATAGACTTTATATCCGGGGTCGTACACCGTTATGGCGTCCCCCGCAGCATCATCACCAATAACGGCATGAACTTTACGGCCGATGAGGTAAAACTCTGGTGCAAAAACATGGGCATCAAGCTCGATTATGCTTCCGTCTATCACCCACAAACTAACGGTCAGGTAGAACGTGCAAATGGTCTAATCATGAGCGGCATCAAACCCAGATTAGTGCGGTCCCTCAAGGAATCTAACACGCACTGGGTAGAGGAGCTCGACACCATACTCTGGGGGCTGCGGACCACGCCGAATCGCACCACCGGATACACACCATTTTTTATGGTGTACGGTGCAGAGGCAGTCTTGCCCTGCGACATAATTCATGACTCACCTCGAGTGCGCATGTACGAAGAAAGGGAAGCCGAGATCGATCGGCAGGACAGTTTGGACGCCTTAGAGGAGGAGCGCGACGTGGCAAAAGCCCGTTCCGCATTCTATCAACAGCAGGCTCGAAGATATCAAAGCAGAGAAGTGCGGGCCAAAAACTACAACATTGGCAAATTAGTTCTATGCCTGCCGGACAAGAAAAAGGACAAGCTGAAGCCCAAGTGGGAAGGTCCCTTCATAATCGACCAAGTCCTGACTGGTGGAGCATACCGCCTGCGAGATGCGTCGGATAACCGACTCGAGCCGAACCCATGGAACGCAGCCCGTCTCCGAAGATTCTATGCCTAGTGCCGGACTCTGTGTTTGTCTCCTTCCTATGTCCATTTTTTACATTTCCTGTCTTACATTTCTCTCCTTAACCTCTTTTCTTTTATAGCCCTTAAAGGCTCCTCAAGTGACGTGCTACTCGCGCTCATTAAACCTGGGGGCTTCTTTAACAGAAGCTTATTTACACGGGCTTCACGCCCACCACATGTGTTAAACTTCCGCATGTACCTTTTCTTCACCATTATATGCATCGATATGACTTAAGTTTTGGCCAAGCTGGGTTGCCTGGCTCCTGTGCTTACCCCTATGTTCCCGATTGTTCGGCTAGGTGGTAAAGGGAGCACCTCTGCGATTGTTACTGCCGGATCAGCCGAATGTGTACCTCAGACTGGGTGAAGCCGAAAGCTAGCGTTCTTAAGGGAATATTCGGTCGGTGAACTAAAAGATGACCTTTTTTTTACTTATTTATATATATGCCCCCAGATAATTTTCCTGCGTTTGCAGTCCGGACATGCACTTTAGGGCATGCCTCCCAGAGAAAGGAACCCCTAACAGAACTATTCTCTCTGGAAGATGTTTCTTACTAACCATGTAATATAACATAACTAGTTGGGCACTTGTCTGATAAAGCACTAATGACCCCTACGCCTGGTCTCCATGCATACCCCGGTTCTTACATAACCGGTAGGGTATTCGGACACACTCCGGACCATCAGGTCCTGAGGTTGAAGCGAAAAGGTCGGCAACGACAAACGATCTACAATCCGGCTAGAAGGCATTACACATGTCAATTAAAAATTACATAGTCACTCTGACTGATTGTATTCCTCTTCAATACCATCTAACAGGCTGTCTAACTTACAGTCCTACTGGGAATACTTTGCGGCCAATTCTACTTGGTCGTACACTAAGCTTACAGGGATCTCCTTCCCGTCAGGCCCCACAGGCCCGACCTCGGCCATGTGGTTTGGGTCAGACTTCGTGTACCGCGTCTTCACCATGGCCTAGGCCTCCTAGCGCCTTGTCGGCAGGCCGATATCTTCCATAACCGGAAGCGCCGCCGAGCTCCCTTAAGCTTCTCCGAAAGCTCTCCAAGGCCCTCGGGCATAGAGTGGGAAGGCCATAAGGCTTGGGCAACGCCTCGCATCGCCTGCCGAACTCGCTCGTGCAGTTACGAGAGCTCGGGAAGAAGGTCACCCGTAGAACCGGGCATCTCCTCTGCAGGACGACCGGTTAGCATACCTACAGACATTACTCTGTTAGTCGACTTCCTCGCTGAACTCTTTTCTTTCAAAGATTCGCTTAAGCACTTACTAAATATGCCGCGTCGAAGCCGCTTATTCTCCTTAGTGGAGTCCGACAGCTGGCCACGAACATCTTTAAGTTCAACGTCCAGCTTGGTGTTGGCATCCTGAAGATTATTCTTCTCCCGCCTCACCCTTGTCAGCATACTCTCACCGGCCTTTAGCCGGCGTAAGAGTTGTTGCCTCTCCGGATCGAGTCCGGCGCCATCTGCAATATGATTTGTCAGATTTACACCCATGCCGCACTTCGCAAGATACTAATCATTCAAAGTGTATCTTACCAGAGGGGGTCTCTTTGGGCTCCCCTGCCGCGGCTAGTGCGGCCTCTAGTTGGGCTTTGCACTCTTCTAGCTCCTGGGACAGTACGGTATTCTTCTCTGTAAGAACCTGCATAACAAGTGATCCTTAAATCAGTTACTCTAACTGTTTCAAGTCTCGGGGGCTACTGGTATATATATATTTACCAAATTTTCTTACCCGTATGTCTTTTACATATTGCTCCGTGGCTCTGGCTAGACCATTTTGAGCGGCACGGAGGTACGCATCTCCCGAATTGAAGGCATCTAATACCTCTTGGGAAAAACAAGCGTCGCGAAGAACTGTCCGGCGACGCCTGTGGTTCATGGCACTCTCCACCTCGGAATTGGTGGCAGACAGCCTGTCCGCATCCTCTGTCGGAGGAGCGTCCGGTGCGCGCCTTGTGCTCGCTTCCGCTTCCGGGCCAGGCGTTGGAGCCTGGCTGGTGGAGGCGCGATTGGCAACCTCTCCGGATGTAGTCCGGCAAGGTCTCTTCGTCCTGAAGATAGCAGGAACGTTAATATGCCCTGAAGGAACAACACCAGGGAAAAAGAGGGTGCGCTATACCTTTGCGCCGGCGTCTCAGCCCGGACTACATTCCTTTTTACCCCACGGGGCCCTGCGGCCCCTCGTTGGCTAGCCGCCACAGGTTCGGCCTCCCGCCTCGGAAACCTCCCCTGCAAAACACGGTCGTTGTCAGGAAAACTGAAATGCGTGAGAACGGATTCCTTCTCAAGGGGATGAGACTCCGCTCTCTGTTACCTGGGAGGCCGGGATTAACCCTGGGTAATCAGCCGTAATGGCCACCAAGGTATTGTCCTTGCTTAGCTGATGAAACACCCCGTCGATCAGCTCCACCGATATGTCCGGATCCTCTTCGGAGTCCGGATCGAGGGACCGTTCTGGATCCTCGGGCTGTGGGGGACGGCTGTTTATATCCTTTACTTCCTGACGCAGTTCCTGCGTTGAAATCGTTAGATTACATATTTAATCATGGGAATATAAAACGGATGGGCAAGTACAATTGTCCACTTACCCAACTCGGAGGGTTGTACATAGTAAATCCGCCCTGTGGGTTGACACGGAGGAATTCCTCCTCTTCTCCCTTGTACAAAGAGGATAAGATCTTTACTAGAGCGGCAGCTGAGGCTGGCCCCTTACGACCGTAGCGGGTGGCGTCATCCTCCCCGTTAAAATCCCATATGGGGTGGCCTCTATATTGAAGCGGTTGCACCCCCCGCATAATGCATGCGGCCATGACTCCAATCATGGTTAGTCCGGAATGAGCCAATAGTCTTATCCGACCCATCAGGTGAAGGACGTCCCTGTCACCTTCTCTCTGAGAGCTCCGCGGACGCCAGCTCAGGCATTTCTTTAAGGGAGCACTGTTGAATTCGGGGAGACCGACCCGGATAGGATCCGGCAGCGGGACATCATCTATATAAAACCATTCCGAAGGCCAGTCCTCGGACGCCTTCTTTGGGGTTCCGGATAGATATCCGGTCCCG
Source organism: Triticum urartu (assembly GCF_003073215.2). Lineage (NCBI taxonomy): Eukaryota > Viridiplantae > Streptophyta > Magnoliopsida > Poales > Poaceae > Triticum > Triticum urartu. The sequence goes on from NC_053027.1 coordinate 30,557,877, forward strand.
GCAATACGCCACACTTCGGCTCCGCCCACTTCATATATAGACCCCTCTTGAGAGCGGGGCACCAGGCAGAATAACCTCTTCCACAGTGCGAAATGAGCCTCAACACCCAAGAATAGCTCGCAAAGGGCGACGAAGCCCGCGATATGAAATATAGAGCTGGGTGTGAGATTGTGCAGCTGGAGGCCGTAGAACTCCAGAAGCCCACGGAGAAATGGATGAATTGGAAATCCAAGTCCTCTTATTAGATAAGGGACGAGGCACACCCGCTCTCCTTTGGAGGGATTGGGGGTGCTCTCCGCTTGCTCTCCGCCATTATAGGTGGCGAGTCCGGCTCGGACCGGGACCATATAGGCCTGAGGGAGAAATCCCTTAGCCTGAAGCGACACTAGCTCGCTGTGCGGGATGGAGCACCTCTCCCAGTCTCCAGGGTTAGGACTGGAAGGGCGAGAGGAGGAGCTGCGACGGCTGGCCATGTTGGAATGGACCTTTGCTGGAGGCGCTATGATGATTACTCGCGGAGAGGAGAAGGTGTGGTTTGGATCTGAATCCCCATCCCATTAAATAGGCGGCTCGTTTATGCGGCTAGGAGTGTGAATGTAAAAACACCCCGACTTTTCGCATTCGTTTGACACGTGGAGGACGGCCATTATTGGGCGTGGAAGCCAAGGTGCGCTACATTACGAAAATCGGACATTATTCAGCAGGTACATGGAATTTGGAGAAGAACCCCCTTGCAATGCCGAAGACAATCTGCGCGCCGGACTCATCGTCATTGAAGCCTGGTTCAGGGGCTACTGAGGGAGTCCTGGATTAGGGGGTGTTCGGGTAGCCGAACTATACCTTCAGCCGGACTCCAAGACTATGAAGATACAAGATTGAAGACTTCGTCCCGTGTCCGGATGGGACTTTCCTTGGCGTGGAAGGCAAGCTTGGAGATGCGGATATTCAAGATCTCCTACCATTGTAACCGACTTTGTGTAACCCTAACCCTCTCCGGTGTCTATATAAACCGGAGGGTTTTAGTCCGTAGGACAACTTCATCATACAACAATCATACCATAGGCTAGCTTCTAGGGTTTAGCCTCCTTGATCTCGTGGTAGATCTACTCTTGTACTACCCATATCATCAATATTAATCAAGCAGGACGTAGGGTTTTACCTCCATCAAGAGGGCCCGAACCTGGGTAAAACTTCGTGTCCCTTGCCTCCTGTTACCATCCGGCCTAGACGCACAGTTCAGGACCCCCTACCCGAGATCCGCCGGTTTTGACACCGACATTGGTGCTTTCATTGAGAGTTCCTCTGTGTCATCGCCGTCAGGCTCGATGGCTCCTACGATCATCGATAGCGATGCATTCCAGGGTGAGAGCTTCCTACCCGGACAGATCTTCGTCTTCGGCGGCTTCGCACTGCAGGCCAATTCGCTTGGCCGTCTGGAGCAGATCAAAAGCTACGCCCCTGGCCGTCAGGTCAGATTCGGAAGACATCTACGGGGACTTGATCTTCGACGGATTCGAGCCACTGCCGAGCGCGCCGCACTGTCATGACGAGCATGATCTAGCTCTGCCGCCGGACAGTGCCCTGGAGGCCGCACCCGCATCGGCTTCGACCCTTAATTCGGAGCCAACCGCGCCGATCAAGGATGGGTGGTTGGACGCCGCCTCGGGGGCTGCGATCCTAACGGCGATCGAGGCGAACACCAGCCCCGCACTCCGCGAGACTCATGATTCCAAGGAATCGGACTCCTCTCCGGACTCCGAACCATTCGCGCCTCTGCCAATCGAATCCGATTGGGCGCCGATCATGGAGTTTACTGCCGCGGACATCTTTCAGCACTAGCCCTTTGGCGATATTATAAAATCACTAAAGTCTCTCCCTTTATCAGGAGAGCCCTGGCCAGACTACGGTCAGCGAGATTGGGATGCGGACGATGAAGAAATTCAAGGCCCACCCACCACCCATTTTGTAGCCAATGTCGACGATTTAACCGACATGCTCGACTTCGACTCCGAAGACATCGACGGTATGGACGCCGATGAAGGAGACGATGAAGAACCAGCGCCTATTGGGCCCTGGAACGCCACCTCGTCATATGACGTATACATGGTGGACGCACCAAAAGATGACGACGAGGAGCGGAAGGACGCACCGAAGGCTTGTTCCCTCGAAAAGCAGTCAAAGCAGCGACGCAAGCGCCGCCCCAAATCCCGCCTCGACAGAAATAGCGATCACACAGACCCAGCGCTGGAGCAGGGCAAACCGCTGCCGTACAACGGCAATCTAGATAATCAAACCGAACAAACAAATCCTATCAAGGATAATGGTCCGGACGACATAACGCCGGACAGACACCCGGAGTAGCAGACTGCCCGTAAAAGGCTTGTTGCCACCACGAGGAGCCTAAAAAAGCAGAAGCAAAGGCTCAAGGCTGCGCAAGACACACTCCAATTCAGATGGAGTAAAATACTCAGCATTGCAGCAAGGTACGGCGACAATCGCCCCTCCAAGAGCTACCCAAAGCGGTAGCTGCTACCCGAATTCGATGAGGAGGCCTCAGACCCCCCACAACCAAATATCAAAGCAGCCACCTGGTCGGATAGACGACCCCTCTACCAACACAGATGAAAGGATCGATATGGTTGACTAGAGGGGGGTGAATAGGCAACTACCAATTTTTAGCTTTTCTTTACCAAATTAAACTTTGCATCAAACTAGGTTGTCTAGATGTGCAACTAGGTGAGCAACCTATATGATGCAATAACAACACGCATACAAGCATGCAAGGGTAGAAACACTAAAGAGCTTGCACAAGTAAAGGTAAGAGATAACCAAGAGTGGATCCGGTGAAGACGAGGATGTGTTACCGAAGTTCCTTCCTTTTGAAGGGAAGTACGTCTCCGTTGGAGCAGTGTGGAGGCACAATGCTCCCCAAGAAGCCACTAGGGCCACCGTATTCTCCTCACGCCCTCACACAATGCGAGATGCCGTGATTCCACTATTGGTGCCCTTGAAGGCAGCGACCGAACCTTTACAAACAAGGTTGGGGCAATCTCCACAACTTAATCGGAGGCTCCCAACAAGACCACGAAGCTTCACCACAATGGAATATGGCTCCAAGGTGACCTCAACCGTCTAGGGTGCTCAAACACCCAAGAGTAACAAGATCCGCTAGGGATGAGTGGGGGAATCGAAAATCCCTTGGTGGAAGTGTAGATCGGAGCCTTCTCAACCACTCCCGAGCAAATCAACAAGTTTGATTGGCTAGGGAGATAGATCGAGCAAAATGAAGCTTGGAGTATTTAATGGAGCTTGAGCAATAAATGGAGCTTGGGGGAGGAAGAGGTGAGTGAGAAGGAGGAAGGGGACTCCCTTTTATAGTGGGGGCAACAATCCCGTTGCCCCCCACCAACCAGACCCGCACAGGGCGGTACTACCGCTGAGAGGGGGCGGTACTACCGCCAGACGACGGTACTGCCGCGCCAGCCAGCGGTACTGCCGCGCTGAGGAGACTTAGTAGGGAACGGACCCAAATGCGGTACTACCGCGGTGGTAGGGAGGTACTACCGCTCCTGGAACGGTACTACCGCTACTACAACCGTGACTAGTGCCGCAAAACCCGACACGAGAAAAAGACCTCTTGAATCGAGGCAGTAGGAGCCCGACTACCCAGCGGTACTACGGCAGTGGGGTCAAGGGCGGTAGTACCGCTATGGAGCGGTACTGCCGCTTGTGACCCTTCGGCCGTAGTACCGCAGGCAGTGCGGTACTACCGCTGGGGCGCGCGCGAGAGAGAGAAGGGATCTCTCAAATATGCTGAGGACAAGGCGGAGGTGCCAGGCCCCCAGCGGTACTACTGCTGTGGAGCCAAGGGCGGTACTACCGCTGCGGAGCGGTACTGCCGCTTGGCTCCTCAGCGGTACTACCGCTTAGACTCAGACAGGACAAGGAAGAGAGGAGAGATCTCTTCAATGGAAAGGAAATGCTCGGAGGGTGAGAAGCTGATGTGTACATGATGATTCCACCCATGCAAAACCCTAGCGGACCCCCTCTTGATAGTACGGTGCCCTCTACGCAACTAGTCCAGCGAGAAAGAAACGAAAGAGCTACACCGTCTTGAAATACACTCCGAGGGGAAGAAAGCGTCTCGTGCTAGGGGAGAATCTATGAATTATTCAAAGCGCAAGATTAGTCCGCAAACATGTTGTCATCAATCACCAAAACTACCTTGAGAGAGATATGCCGTAACAATCTCCCCCTTTTTGGTGGATTGATGACAACTAGGGATTTGCGCAAGGAAAAGAAATAAAACGAAGAAAGCTAATAACTACAAAATGTAGACGGGCTCCCCCAGAATGTGTGCACCAAGAGATGGCATGACCCACACATTCGAATCAACACTCCCCCTATATTTTATAGTCCAACAATACTAAGCACAAGATATATGAGAGAAGTGAATAAACAGGACAAGCATGCATCTCACAATAAACTACAGTAGTCAGACATGACATAAGTAATAAGGTAGCGATAGGAAGCATATGTCTCACACCATATGTCTAGAGCTTAGGTCTCACACCAAACCAAACCAAAGAAGTACACCAAGAGAACACACAAGAAACCACAAGACAACTCAAACCACGACACAAGAAGCAAATCCCTACACTCTCTCCCCCTTTGGCAGCGAGACACCAAAAAGGGCATAGAGTGACACTACGACTCCAGGTGATGGGAGGAGGAAGAGCTCGAACATCACATCTCTGCATCTTCATCGTGGGTCGAAAACTGCTTGGCATCGGAGTCGGTCCAGTGGCAATTCTGATGAATCCAGTCCTCCTCTTCAGTGATCTGACCCTGAGACCCACTGGCAATTGTTGCTCCCATCTGACGCATGAGCTCCTTGTGGCACGTCCTGGCATGCTTCTCCGCCACATGAGTCATGTACTAACCATGAGACTCCATGCAGAAAAGCTTCTTCATCTTGCGCTTAAGCTTCTGTGCCCATGACGGTTCTGCACTAGAGGGGCCAAAGTTCTCCTCATGATCATCAGTAGCAGCCTCACCCTCAGTCCCCATGGCAGCATCAACAGCAGCAGACGAACTCCCTGTGGCAGCAGTAGCAGATGGACCCCCTGTGTGAGGCGCTGTCCAGTTGTCCTTCTTCCTCAGACGCTTGATCTCATGAGAAACCAAGTCTCCAGTCTCTAGCAGCACTCTGGGATAAGTCTGTGCCCAGGCCCTCTCAATGAGCCTCATGATGAATGGACCATAGATAGGACACTTGCGCTCAGACATGGCAGATAGAAGTTCAGACCACATGACATGAGAGATATCCAGGCTTTCTCCAGTGCTTGCTTCCTTCTCATGCTGACAGAAAAGGAGCATGTCCACGAGGTAAGAGTGGACCATATCCAGATTCCCGATCCGAGGGAAGAGAGTCTCACAGAATATGCGATGAAGAATGTCCAGATACGGAGACAGCTCATAGGTCTTCTTCTTAGTTACTGGGTGAACCTTCACAGTGCAGTAGGGCCAAAGGGCTTGCTTGTGGGTGGATGTAGCATTGCGGTGAGGACGGAAACCGACAGGAGTCTCAAGTCCGTTATCCACCACATCAAGTAACCCCATGAATGCCTGCCACTTGACGGAAAGCTGCTTGCCATTGGTCATCCATGTCAGAGTCCTGTCGACATCCGTCCCAAGATGGACGGTGGCATAGAATTGAGCCACCAAATCCGCATCGAAATCCTTGTTGAATTGCATGATCCTGAGAATGTTCAACTGAGTGCACATCTGAAGGGCTTCGCCAAAGTACTCTGGGTCCTTCTCCATAGCATCAGTATCAATGGAGCGAACATCAACAAAAAGATTCTTCTTGTCCTTGATCACATCAAAGTAGATGGCAAACTGAAAACGGTTCCAGAACGGGCGGTTGACCAAAGTGGGTTCTTGGTCCACCGCATAGGGGTTGCGGCGACGCTTCTCCCAAAACTCCTTGTTGGTCATCTCAGTCACAGTCTTCCCTTTGGGCTTGTGGGTGGCTCGCTTCGATTGCTGAGGAGGTGGAGGAACACTTGCAGATGCACTTGCTGGAGGCGGTTGGGTGCTCGAGGAACCACCGGCTGGCTCTGAGGTGCGGTAGCATTTTGATGTGGCACGTCCGGGGTTGATACGGCGACCTTGCTGCTCGGAAGGGTCATCACCTGGAGCCAAACACAAGAACACGCAAAACAACCAGAAAGAACGAGCATAAGCCAACAAACTCAACAAAAAGATCAAAGTAAGGTAGGAAAATGATGAAAATTGGCATGCAGCGGTAGTACCATGACCTGCCCGCGGTAGTACCGCCCCAGGTGGTAGTACTGCCCCATATGAAGCGGTAGTACCGCTCTAGGTCAAGCGGTAGTACCGCTTGAGGCAGAGAAATAGCAGTTTCTTAGCACGAGGCGGTGAAACAGCAGGTTCCTACTACCGCGGTCAGATCCGGCACTACCGGCCTACCAAATTCAAAAATAATCCTACCAAACTCTAATCGAGATAGTCTAGTTGCTTTCTCCAACCAACTCAAGTCTAGATTTAGCCAAAAATCTAGAGATGCAACCACCATTGCCCCTAAGAAACAAGAACTGAAAAAGAGACAAAACGAAAGAAGGAACGGGGGCAATACCGGCATCCATGGCAAGAGGACGAGGTGGGGATCGACTCCACCAAAGGAAATGGAGAGGGACGCCCTGGAGATGGAGATCCGTCGGAGCCCTCCCACGGCGAGTGGAGGCTGGAGAGAGGAAGAGAAAAGAGAGGCGAAGTGAATGGGTATGGGGAGAAGAAACCTCCCCCTGCCCCGACTTAACCCCCTATTCTCGTCCCCAGAGGTAGTACCGCCCTGGGGGGCGGTAGTACCGCTTATAAGCGGTAGTACCGCGCACCACCAGCGGTAGTACTGCCCAGCACGCCATAGCAACTAAACAACATGGCTTTAGCTCGACGAAACGCCAAAAACGGCAAGAGAAAAAACAAGCACACCAGCAAACGACCAAGACACACCTATTCAAACGAGGGCGGTGGCCGAGGCCACCTATGTTTGAGTCAAAAGGTATGGCACCGCGAAGATTTTAACCTTGGGCCCATGACCAAAACTCGTCTTTGAAGCACAAGTGCCATTAACAATGGCTAAAGTGAAAGACTTGATCAATTTATGCATAATGGGGGGAGGGAGAGTTCATTGAGAGAACAACACTCCCCCTATGTCCATGCCTACACCTAAACTAGTCAACAAATTGAGCGTGGTAGGGTATGCACGGGTTCAAGCCACATTGCTTGAATCAATGATATTTAGCTCATGCCTTAACTCGCGAAATCTTGCTTCATCCAAGGGCTTCATGAAAATATCTGCAAGGTTGTCATGAGTGTTGACATAGTTGAGCTCGATCTCTCCTCGCCTAATGTGATCCCGGATGAAGTGATACCGAATCTCAATATGCTTCGTCTTGAAGTGTTGCACTGGGTTGAGAGAAATCTTGATGGCACTTTCATTGTCACACCAAAGAGGCACTTTTTCACAAGTGACACCGTAATCCTTTAAAGTTTGCCTCATCCATAGAAGTTGTGCACAACAACTACCGGCGGCAACATACTCCGCCTCAGTGGACGAGAGAGACACACAACTTTGCTTTTTGGAAGACCAACTTACCAAGGAGCAACCAAGGAATTGGCACCCTCCGGAAGTGGACTTCCTATCCACTTTGTCTCCCGCCCAATCGGAATCCGAGTACCCTACAAGCTTGAAGTTTGATCCTCTTGGGTACCATAAGCCAAAGTTTGGGGTATGAGCCAAATATCGAAAGATTCGTTTGTCCGCCACATAGTGACTTTCCTTAGGTGCGGCTTGAAACCGTGCACAAATTCCCACACTCAACATGATGTCCGGTCTAGATGCACAAAGGTAAAGCAAGGATCCAATCATGGAACGATATACCTTTTGATCCACCACTTTACCATTGGGATCTAAGTCAAGTTGGCACTTGGTGGGCATTGGAGTGGAGGCCGGCTTGACGTCACTTAGCTTGAATCTCTTGAGCATGTCTTGAGTGTATTTGGATTGATTGATGAAGGTTCCTTCTCTTCTTTGCTTCACTTCGAATCCTAGAAAGAACTTCAACTCTCCCATGGAGGACATCTCGAACTTTGAGGTCATGAGAGCAGCAAATTCCTCATTGAAAGCTTTGTTAGGAGAACCAAAGATAATATCATCAACATATAATTGGCACACAAACAACTCCCCTTTGACCTTCTTAGTAAAAAGATGGGGTCGATTAGCCCAACTTCAAAACCACGGTCTTGTAACAACTCGGTAAGGTGGTCATACCACGCACGTGGGGCTTGTTTAAGGCCATAGAGTGCCTTATCGAGTTGATACACATGATCGGGAAAGTAGGGATCCTCGAACCCGGGGGGTTGCTTGACGTAAACCAATTCATTAATGGGACTGTTAAGAAAAGCACTCTTCACATCCATTTGTTGTAACTTAAAGTTATGATGAGAAGCATATGCAATCAACATGCGGATGGATTCAAGACGAGCAACGGGAGCAAAGGTTTCACCGTAGTCGATACCCTCGACTTGGGAGTAGCATTGTGCTACCAAACGAGCCTTGTTGCGGATGATAATCACATGGGCATCTTGCTTGTTCTTGAATATCCACTTGGTTCCAATGACATTGTGGTTCCCCGTTGGCCTTGGCACCAATCTCCACACTTTGTTGCGCTCGAAGTTGTTGAGTTCTTCGTGCATGGCATTGAGCCAATCCGGATCTTCTAGCGCCTCATAGACCTTGTGGGGTTCCACACAAGAGACAAACGCGTGATGCTCACAATAATTTGCTAATTGTCTACGAGTGCTTACCCCCTTTCTTAAGCTTCCAATCACATTCGTCGTGAGATGATCCTTGGTGGAGAGCTTGGAAGCAACCTTGGCGGCACGACGCTCTAATTCCTCCTTGGTGGTGAGGTGAGGAGCGGTTACTTGATCATCTTGAGCGCCGTCATGAACTTGATCTTGATCTTGAACTTGCTCGGGGGAGAGAACTTGACCTTGGGCATCACTTGGTGTGTCAACACCGTTTTGAGTATGATCTTGCCCTTGGTCTTGTTCATGAGGTTGAGGGCCTTCACTTTGTTCTTCGGAAGCATGTGGGCCTTGGGTTGGTGATGGCTTCACTTGAGTGGAGCATTGTCCTTCTCCTTCGGCCACAAGGGGTTCCTCAATGGGTAGGATGAAACCAACACCCATTCTTCTTATGGCTTGAGGAGGAATTTCATCACCTACATCACAAGTGCCACTTTGCTCCACTTGGGAGCCGTTATTCTCATCAAAATCCACATTACACGTCTCCTCAATAAGTCCCATGGATTTATTGAGGACACGGTAAGCATGAGAGTTTGTAGCATAACCAACAAATATGCCCTCATAAGCTCTAGCCTCAAATTTAGACAACCGAACACCTTTCTTGAGAATGAAACACTTACACCCGAATACCCAGAAGTACTTGAGGTTGGGCTTGTTACCGGTGAGTATCTCATATGGAGTCTTGTTCAAGCCCTTGCGGAGGTAGAGCCGATTGGATGCATGACACGCGGTGTTGATGGCTTCGGCCCAAAAGTTGTACGGAGACTTGAACTCCGCCATCATGGTCCTTGCCGCATCCATCAACGTCCGGTTCTTCCTCTCCACAACACCGTTTTGTTGAGGGGTGTATGGTGCGGAATATTGATGCTTGATTCCCTCATCACTAAGAAATTCATCCAAGGTGTAGTTCTTGAACTCGGTGCCGTTGTCACTTCTTATTGTTAAGATCTTTGCATTGTGTTGACGTTGTGCTTCATTTGCAAAGTCAATGATGGTTTGTTGGGTCTCGCTCTTCCTCTTGAAGAAATACACCCACGTGTACCTTGAGTAGTCATCCACAATCACCAAGCAATACTTTCTACCTCCAAGACTATCGAAGGATGGGGGCCCAAAAAGATCCATGTGAAGGAGCTCCAAGGGCCTCTTTGAATAAATGATAGTCGTGGGAGGGTGAGCTTTCTCATGTAGATTTCCTTCGATACAGGCACTGCAAGCACGATCTTTAACAAAACTAACATTCATTAGTCCACGGACATGGTCCCCCTTGAGAAGACTTTGCAAAGATCTCATATTGACATGGGCTAAACGGCGATGCCAAAGCCATCCCACATCAACTTTAGCCATTAGGCATGTCGCGGTCTTAGTGGGTCGGTCCGAAAAGTTAATCACATATAGACCGTTCTTGACATGCCCAACAAAAGCTACTTTAAGAGTCTTGCTCCACAAGAGGGCCACGGTATCGATATCAAAGAAAGTGGCAAAGCCCATGATTGCAAGTTGACGAACGGAAAGTAAATTGTATGCAAGGGACTCAACAAGCATGACCTTCTCGATTGTGAGATCATGAGAGATGACCACCTTGCCAAGTCCCAATACCTTAGAGGATGAGGCATCACCCCACTCGACATTGGTGGGCATAGATGGAACTTTGTGCACGTCCACCACCAAGTCCTTGCTTCCGGTCATATGATTTGTAGCTCCGCTATCGAGCAACCATGCATGATCCACCACCAGAAGCAAACACCTACAAGAGATCAATGCTTGGTTTTAGGTACCCATTTTGTAATGGGTCCTTTGATGTTAGTAACAAGGGTCTTAGGAACCCAAATAGACCATTCAATGTACTCATGAAGAGAACCAACAAATTTGGCATAAACATGCCCATCACTAGCACGGCACAACACACAAGAAGGATTAAAATCGCCGGCTTTGTTGGGAGGGGTGACATTGCCCTTCTTGACATTGTTCTTCTTCTTCTCCTCGGGGACACTCTCTCCCTCCCTCACAAAGGTTTGCATGAGGGGAGGAGGTCGTTTGGTCTTGTCATTCTTCTTCTTGTTCTTGGAGTCGGGCACGTACCCAACCCCTTCCTTGGCCACACCTCCCTTTTGGTTGATCAAGAGATCGTTGAGGTTCTTCTTCCCTTGTATGCAAGTCGCAAGACCTCTCTCAAGTTGCTCCTTCAACTTAGCATTTTCCTCAACAAGATGTATATGCTCACAACACGGGTTAGTAGCATTTGCATTATCAATTAAAACCATATGAGGAAAAGTTGCTTTCTCCTTAGTTAGCTTCACTTGGAGTTGATCATGAGACTCCTTGAGACTAGCGTGAATACCCTTCAAGGCCTTGTGGGCCTTGTCAAGTATATCAAACTCCTCTTTGAGTCTAGCAAGATCAACCCCGAGTTTGGCCTTCTCGGAATTTAGCACATGCGAAACAACGAGGACATGATCATAATCTTTCTCTAACTTAGCATGATCAACGTTGTGTGACTCCTCAAGAGCCAAACGAAGACCACGCTCTTCCTCAAGAGTATTGGAAAGATCCGAAATCTCATCGGCATAGTCACGACTATGCCCTTCCATCTTAGAGATGGTGTCTTCGTGAGCCTCGATCATGTCATTGGCCTCACCAAGTTGTTCCAAGAGAGCAACAAAGTGCTTCTTGGATTTTCCCTTGAGTTTGCCCATAAAAGCATCAAACTCATTAGCCTCCACATTAGCTCCCTCAAGTTCATTAATGCTATCCATTGGGGAAGGATGATTAATGATGGTAGTTTTGATGTTGGAGGTTACCTTGTTGATGGCTTTGAGGCACTTGGCGGTGATGCTCTCGTTGGGTGAGTCGAAGAGAGACACCCGTGACGTTGTTGCAATGGCAACGGAGGCCATGGCAACCGACTCATCATCTTCATCATCCTCATTGTACTCTTCTTGCACAACCAAAGCCTTGGGAGGAGTCTTCTTGGTGAAGTTGTTCTTGTTGGGGAACGACTTGGCCTTGTCCTTTCAGATGAGTTTGCCACCATTGTCTTCCCTCTTCTCATACGGGCATTCCGCAACGAAATGACTCACATTGCCGCAATTGTAGCAAGTCCTTACATGTTGCTTGCCCCTTGTGCCACTCGAGTTGTTTTCGCTAAAGTTGGGCCTCGAGTTTTTCTTGCTCCAAAATTGCCTTGAAGCAAGTGCCATGTGTTCATGATATGCATACTTCGTATCTTCGGGGTTGCTCTCCTCTTCTTCCTCTTCTTCTTCTTCCATGGTGAGCTTGGCCTTCAAAGCAAGGTTAGGCTTCTTTGCCCGTTGAGAACGAAGCACCGCATTGTCGGCGGTCTTGTCCAAAATGTTCATGGCCACAAACTCATCCAACACTTCGCTTGAGGTCAAAGTGTGGAAGTCCGGTCTTTGACGAATGACGGAGGACATGGCCTTGTGGTAGGGCATCATTGCCTTGAGGAATTTGCGCTTGATCCAATTGTCATCCGTGTCCTTGCTCCCGTGATCTCGTAGTGAGACCGCGAGTTTGGTTACTCTCCGATAAAGCTCACGAGGTTCTTCATATTCCTTCATTGCAAACTCATCGGCCTCATCTTGTACCACTTCATAGTTGGAGCGTTGAATGCTTGCGCTTCCCCGGTAGAGAGACACGACACAATGCCATGCATCTTTGGCCAAGGCGAAGGGACGAAGATGAGGTAGGTCTTCGGGTGGAATTGCATCTTGAATGATGAAGAGAGCATTCTCATTGAATTGATTGTCCGCGGCTTCTCGAGCAGTGAAGTTGCTTGGATCATGTGGATAGAAACCTTCTTCAATGATTCTCCAAAGGTTAGTGTTCACATGATTTAAATGACGTTTAAAGCGGTAAACCCAAGAATCAAAATCCTCATTTTTCACAATCTTAGGGGGAGGACCGGCATGCTTCAAATGAGTGGAAGGAACCGGTCCACCATAAACAAGTGGTGGTTCCACATGGGAAAAGATGCCGGTGCCATTCTTGCCACTAGAAGAAGGAGCCTTTTCACTACTAGCTTCCCCCTTGTCGGGGATAGCATCCGACACCTTGTTGGCAGGATCACCCACTTTCAACGATGCGGTGGAAAGTTTAAGCCCCTCAAGAAATTTAGTAAACATGCTTTCAACTTCGGTCGTCATGGAGGTTTTCAATGTCTCCAATGCTACATTGAACTCCTCACGAGAGACCGAAGTTCCCCCATCTCCCGTAGACGAGATCGGATTCACACCAGAGTGTTCCTCCACACCGTCTATGATATCAACCATACTCTTTGGACGGTAAAGTCCTTAATAAAGAAACGAGGCTCTGATACCAATTGAAAGGATCGATATGGTTGACTAGAGGGGGGGTGAATAGGCAACTACCAATTTTTAGCTTTTCTTTACCAAATTAAACTTTGCATCAAACTAGGTTTTCTAGATGTGCAACTAGGTGAGCAACCTATATGATGCAATAAAAACACGCATACAAGCATGCAAGGGTAGAAACACTAAAGAGCTTGCACAAGTAAAGGTAAGAGATAACCAAGAGTGGATCCGGTGAAGACAAGGATGTGTTATCGAAGTTCCTTCCTTTTGAAGGGAAGTACGTCTCCGTTGGAGCGGTGTGGAGGCACAATGCTCCCCAAGAAGCCACTAGGGCCACCGTATTCTCCTCATGCCCTCACACAATGCGAGATACCGTGATTCCACTATTGGTGCCCTTGAAGGCGGCGACCGAACCTTTACAAACAAGGTTGGGGCAATCTCCACAACTTAATCGGAGGCTCCCAATAAGACCACGAAGCTTCACCACAATGGAATATGGCTCTGAGGTGACCTCAACCGTCTAGGGTGCTCAAACACCCAAGAGTAACAAGATCCGCTAGGGATGAGTGGGGGAATCGAAAATCCCTTGGCGGAAGTGTAGATCGGAGCCTTCTCAACCACTCCCGAGCAAATCAACAAGTTTGATTGGCTAGGGAGATAGATCGGGCAAAATGAAGCTTGGAGTATTTAATGGAGCTTGAGCAATAAATGGAGCTTGGGGGAGGAAGATGTGAGTGAGAAGGAGGAAGGGGACTCCCTTTTATAGTGGGGGCAACAATCCCGTTGCCCCCCACCAACCAGCCCCGCACAGGGCGGTACTACCGCTGAGAGGGGGCGGTACTACCGCCAGGCGACGGTACTGCCGCGCTGAGGAGACTTAGTAGGGAACGGACCCAAATGCGGTACTACCGCGGTGGTAGGGCGGTACTACCGCTCCTGGAACAGTACTACCACTACTACAACCGTTTCTAGTGCCGCAAAACTTGACACGGGAAAAAGACCTCTCGAATCGAGGTGGTAGGAGCCAGACTACTCAGCGGTACTACGGCAGTGGGGTCAAGGACGGTAGTACCGCTGTGGAGCGGTACTGCCGCTTGTGACCCTTCGGCCGTAGTACCGCAGGCAGTGCGGTACTACCGCTGGGGCGCGCGCGCGCGCGCGCGCGCGCGAGAGAGAGAGAGAGAGAGAGAGAGAGAGAGAGAGAGAGAGAGAGAGAGAGAGAGAGAGAAGGGATCTCTCAAATATGCTGAGGACAAGGCAGAGGTGCCAGGCCCCAGCGGTACTACTGCTGTGGAGCCAAGGGCGGTACTACCGCTGCGGAGCGGTACTGCCGCTTGGCTCCTCAGCGGTACTACCGCTGGGAGCGCGGTACTACCGCTTAGACTCAGACAGGACAAGGAAGAGAGGAGAGATCTCTTCAATGGAAAGGAAATGCTCGGAGGGTGAGAAGCTGATGTGTACGTGATGATTCCACCCATGCAAAACCCCAGCGGACCCCCTCTTGATAGTACGGTGCCCTCTACGCAACTAGTCCACTGAGAAAGAAATGAAAGAGCTACACCGTCTTGAAATACACTCTGAGGGGAAGAAAGCGTCTCGTGCCAGGGGAGAATTTGTGAATTATTCAAAGCACAAGATTAGTCCGCAAACATGTTGTCATCAATCACCAAAACTACCTTGAGAGAGATATGCCGTAACAACAGAGCAGCATACAACGCCGCTCACAATACAATACGCGACCCATGCGAGGGCTCGCACCCAAAGGACGGCGCAACAAGATCCATCTATGGACCACGCAAGCGTGCCCCAGCATACAATGCAACACAACAAACATCCGAACAACGCGGTACACCCAGCTACAGGGGTGCCGCACACCCCCTATGTTTCAGGTGCTGGACCATGAATTTCCAGAGGGATTCAAGCCCGTAAACATAGAGGCATACGACGGAACAACAGACCCTGGGGTCTGGATTGAGGACTACATCCTTCACATACATATGGCTCGAGGAGATGATCTCCATGCCATCAAGTACTTACCCCTCAAGCTCAAAGGGCCAGCTCGTCACTGGCTCAAAGGCCTCCCGAAAGCTCCATTGGAAGTTGGGAAGAGCTCGAAGACGCCTTTCGGGCAAATTTTCAAGGGACTTATGTCCGACCTCCGGATGCGGACGATTTGAGTCATATAACTCAACAGCCCGGAGAGTCAGCCCGAAAGCTTTGGAACAGGTTTCTTACTAAAAAGAACCAGATTGTCGACTGTCCGGACGCCGAAGCCTTGGCAGCTTTCAAGCATAGCGTCCGTGACGAATGGCTCGCCAGACACCTCGGCCAAAATAAGCCGAGAATGATGGCCGCATTAACAAACCTCATGACCCGCTTTTGCGTGGGTGAGGACAGCTGGCTAGCCAGATGCAGCACCAGCGACCCCAGTACATCTGAAGTTAGAGATGGAAACGGGAAATCGCGGCGCAACAGCAATAACAAACGCCGGATTAAAGAAGACAGCACGAAGGGCACGGCAGTAAATGCCGGATTCAAAAGCTCTAGGCCAGGTCAAAAGCCGCCCCCTAAAGGCACCAGGGATGAACCGTCCAGCCTCAACAAAATTCTGGACCAAGTATGCCAGATCCATAGTACCCCTGGTAAACCCGCTAATCATACCCACAGAGAATGTTGGGTCTTCAAGCAGTCCGGCAAGCTCAACGCCGTACACAAGGGGGAGGATACACCGAGTGAAGACGAGGACGAGCCCCCCAAGCAAGACACGGGGGAACAAAAGAAATTTCCACCAGAAGTCAAAACAGTAAACGTGTTACACGTGATCAAGGGAAAAAACAACGCGGCACTCCCAGGAAAATATACCCAAGTGCCTGTCACCGCGAAGTCCTGCCACTGGTCGTCGCAACCGATCACTTTCGACCATCGCGATTACTCAGCAAGTATCCAACACGCGGGATGGGCTGCCCTGGTATTAGACCCAGTAATTGGCGGATATCACTTCACACGAGTCTTGATGGACGGCGGCAGTAGCCTAAACCTAATATATCAGGATACAATCCGCGGGATGGGGTTAGACCCAACACAAATTCGCCATAGCAATACTACATTTAAAGGAGTAACGCCAGGCCCAGGGGCTCGTTGTACGGGCTCCCTCTCACTACAAGTTATATTCGGCTCCCCCGATAACTTCCGTCGCGAGCATTTAACTTTCCACATCGCTCCATTTCAAAGCGGCTCTCAAGCACTGCTCAGACGCGAAGCTTTCGCTCGCTTTAATGCAATACCACACTACGCCTCCCTCACACTCAAGATTCCCGGTCCACATGGCATCATTACAGTGCACGGAAATATCAAGCGCTCTCTGCGTGCCGAAGAGAGTGAGGCTGCCTTGGCAGCCGCACATTAAAGGCGTCTGGACCAGCGAAAGCATCCAATAGGTTGTCAAGACATCAGACACAACTAATCAAGTCCGGCGCCGCTATTTATACGGAAATAAGTGGTCACACCCCTATTTGTCAATACAAGGGGCTCAACGCGCGCAGACAAGTGGCAATTTCTTATCATCTTGAATTATACATGGTTTCTTTAAAAACTATCCTTTTGCACGACAACTTTTTCAGTTAGCTTCCTCTCTTTTATAGACGATCATCGTGCTATACCCGTCCAGGATACGGCACAATGGAGACACAGGCGCAAACGTGCAGTAGGGACCCGCTCCAAGGATTCTTTTTAGATTAAGACCATGCGTAAACCTTTTTTACTGTCTCTTGTTGATACATATCCACCATTGAGAAGGATGCTGACGTCTTGGCATGTGGCCATGCCAGAACAATGCACGTACCTGGACACAAGGGGCTTCTTACAAAGGCCATTATTTAGGCCCGGTTTATACCACAAAGACCGAATACCTTAGGGAGTGTTCGGCGTCGCGAGTTTGGCCCTATATGCATCAGCTCCGAATCATTGTCTTTGGTCAAATGTTGGGTTTGCCCGGCTCCTGTGTTTTGGTGCCTTACGTTCCGCTTTACCGGCTAAGGTAGCACCAGGAGAACTACTGCGATTGTGCCCTGGTTCATCCGGACGAGCACCTCAGTAGAGAAAGCTGAAAACTGACTGTCATGATATAGCGTGAGACTGGTCAACCACTCGATGACCTGTGGGAATGTTAGAATTCCTCCGCCTTAACGAAGGGCCATTTTCCGGCTAGGCATGTACGCACCCCGGAACCAGGAGAGTGCGGAGCCACCAGGGGCTATCTAGTAGCCCCACTGTCAAACTCCTATGGCTAAGTGAAAGTGCTAAAGCATTATAGTCCGGTTGCCTCGCTCGCTCCGCTATCACCTCCTTAATAGGACCAAGACGTTGGGTTAAGTGTGAACGTGTGTTTTTGCGAGCACCTCCGCATTATATGCGTGGGGGCTGAAGCCGACGACTGCAATCTTTCAGGTTATACACATGTATACATAAACGGCCGCCCAGGAGGCATCATATTACTTTCAGGCAAAAGTATAAGAATAGCCTTATAAAAATTTATAAAAGCATTTCGCTTACAATGAGATTACATGTCACTCAAACATAATATTTTTTGAGCACTGGGTCTCTATCAAACGGGCACCCTCAAGAACTTCTTCAAAGTAGCGCTCAGCAGCCTTTCGACCTATAGTCGAATCCCGCGCTGCAACATTGGTAGCATCCATCTCCACCCAGTATGCCTTAACACGGGCAAAGGCCATCCGTGCGCCCTCTATGCACGCCAACCTCTTCATCGCATTAATGCGCGGCACAACGTCAAGGAACTGCTGCACCAAGCTGAAATAGTTGTTCGGTTTTGACCTTTCTGGCCATAGCTGATCCACAATAGACCTCATGGAGAGTCCGGACAACCTATTTAGTTCGACCCATTTGGCTAATTGGTCAGTCAATGAAAGTGGATGCTTGGGAGAATGGAATTGTCTCCAAAACAGCTGGTCTACTTCACGGTCCGTCTGACCTTGGAAGTACTTGGCCGCATCGGCAGCGCTCACCGCCAAATCCATATACACATCCTCCGAACTCCACAGCCGATCTAGAGGGGCATACCGTGGATCTCCGAACTTCCTCCGCAACATAAAGGATTTCCCAGCTACAATATCCCCGGCTTCCCGCAGCTCCTCCTTCTTTTCCCTCATAGTAGAGCGGAGGTCTTTTCTCGTCGTAGTAGCCTTCTCAAGGTCCGATGCCTTCGCTTGGTTTTCCTTTTCAAGAACCCGGCAACAGTCGGCAGCAGCTTTTAATTCTATGGCCATCTTGGCCATCTTGTCTCGGCTCTTGCCATGCGCGGCCTTCTCGGCTTGCAACTCTTCGGCCGCCTTCAAAGCAGCCGCATTACCCAACCTCGCTTGTTCCTTGGCTCGGGCAAGTTCTGCCTGCAAGGCTTCAACAGTGGCAGCTCCATCTGCAGTCACAACATGTTAAATATGTTGGCATCATACTGCTCTTCCTATTGTGGCGTTTACCAGATAATGGCACTTACCCTGTGCCTCGTCAAGCCTTTTGTTAACAAGCTCGATGTCGGCGTCTGCCGCATCCAACTGTCGTTCTAAATGGGCAAACTCGCTAGTCCGGCTAGCCACCGGAGCTTCCATCACCTGCACATAGCGGCAGTATGGTTATTACCTGGGAATATGATCCTCTGTTCGTCGTCGTTTCGGACGTCAACCAGAGTCTCAGGGGCTACTATCTACACAGGGCACACTGTGATGGCCTGGCTTATTAGGGATGATAGACTACTCATATCAATAAGGAATTCCTTATTTTCCGGTAGCCCATTCGGACAGAACTCCAAAGTTAAGCGCGCTCAGCTTGGAGTAGTGTCAGGATGGGTGACCGACCGGGAAGTTGCTCCCGGGTGCGCATGAGTGAGGACAAAGTGCGCAGAAAAGACTAGTATTGATCTGTGGGGCCAGTCTAGTGTTGGGGAACGTAGTAGAATTTTAAAATTTTCTATGCATCACCAAGATCTATCTATGGAGTCATCTAGCAACGAGGGAGAGATGAGTGCATCTACATACCCTTGTAGATCATGAGCGGAAGCGTTCAAGAGAACGGGGTTGATGGAGTCGTACTCGTCGTGATCCAAATCACCGAAGATCCTAGCGCCGAACGGACGGCACCTCCGCGTTCAACACACGTACGGAGCGAGGATGTCTCCCGCGCCTTGATCCAGCAAGGAGGAGGGAGAGGTTGAGGAAGAGGGCTCCAACAGCAGCATGACGGCGTGATGGTGGTGAAGCTGCAGTACTCCGGCAGGGCTTCGCCAAGCTCTTACGGAGGAGGAGAGGTGTTGGGGAGGGGAGGGGCTGCGCCTTGGATGTTGTAGGCAGCCCTCCCCTTGCCCCTCTATTTATAGGGGAAGAAGGAAGGGGGTCGGCCCCCTCTAGATGAGATCTAGAGGGGGGGCGGCCAAGGGGAGGGGGCTTGCCCCCCAAGCAAGGGGGGCGGCCCCTTTAGGGTTTACCCCCCTCCCCAACCCTAGGCGCATGGGCCCAAGGGGGGGATGCGGCCAGCCCATGTAGGGCTGGTTCCCTTTCCTCTACAGCCCATTAGGCCCTCCGAGAGAGGTGGCCCCTCCCGGTGGACCTTCGGAACCCCTCCGGTGGCCCCGGTACAATACCGACATGCCCCCGAACCTTTCCGGTGACCGTATGACAACTTCCTACATATAAATCTTCACCTCCGAACCATTCTAGAACTCCTCGTGACGTCCGGGATCTCATCCGGGACTCCAAAAAACATTCGGCAATCACATACAAGTCTTCCTAACAACCCTAGCGTCACTGAACCTTAAGTGTGTAGACCCTACGGGTTTGGGAGACATGCAGACATGACCGAGACGACTCTCCGATCAATAACCAACAGCGGGATCTGGATACCCATGTTGTCTCCCACATGCTCCTCGATGATCTCATCGGATGAACCACGATGTCGAGGATTCAATCAATCCGTATACAATTCCATTTGTCAATCGGTACGTTACTTGCCCGAGACTCGATCGTCGGTATCCCAATACCTTGTTCAGTCTTGTTACCGGCTAGTCACTTTACTCTTACCGTAATGCATGATCCCGTGATCAACCACTTGATCACATTGAGCTCATTATGATGATGCATTACCGAGTGGGCCCAGAGATACCTCTCCGTCATACGGAGTGACAAATCCCAGTCTCGATTCGTGCCAACCCAACAGACACTTTCGGAGATACCTGTAATGTACCTTTATAGTCACCCAGTTACGTTGTGACGTTTGGCACACCCAAAGCACTCCTACGGTATCCGGGAGTTGCACAATCTCATGGTCTAAGGAAATGATACTTGACATTCAGAAAAGCTACAGCAAACGAACTACACGATCTTTGAGCTATGCTTATGATTGGGTCTTGTCCATCACATCATTCTCCTAATGATGTGATCCCGTTATCAATGACATCCAATGTCCATAGTCAGGAAACCATGACTATCTTTTGATCAACGAGCTTGTCAACTAGAGGCTCACTAGGGACGTGTTGTGGTCTATGTATTCACACATGTATTACGATTTCCAGATAACACAATTATAGCATGAACAATAGACAATTATCATGAACAAAGAAATATAATAATAACCATTTTATTATTGCCTCTAGGGCATATTTCCAACATCTAGATCCCGCCAGGAGTAACGACCACCGGCGGGTGTGTCCGGGGCGTTACAAGTTGGTATCAGAGCCTTCCCCGACCTTAGGAGCCCCCACTGCTTGATCGAATTAGCTGCCGTTGTTGAGTCTAGAAAAATGTTTTGAGTCATTTAGGAATTATATATCGGAGAGTTTAGGAATTCTTTTTACTCCCCAGTCCCTTCATCGCTCTGGTAAGGCATCCTGACATAGAGTTTTGACCCTTCTCTTCTCAAATTTCACAAAAAAAATTAGGATCACGCGGGTATCTTGGAATCGTTTCGATCGATTTGTGACGAGAACATTGTTCTTGGTGCCTCCTGACATTTAGGGGTTGCGTGAAGATTACCTCACTTGCGACATTGCTTTCAATGTGGTTATGCCTCTAAGTCGTGCTTCGACACGTGGGAGATATGGCCGCATCGAGGGCGTTACAAGTTGTGTGTCCGGGGCGTTACACACACCTAGCATGTGCAGGACTATCATACATTCTTTTACGTACCTCAAAGCCTGTCAGTAGACTCATAAAAGCTTCATGCAATCTGCTTTCGGCGGACGATATTCTCTCCGTCACCGTATTCATCAGCACACGGTGTTCATCTGAGATGGCCGCTCGCCCCACCAACTCCCTCAGAACATCCGATCGCACACTAGATGGTGTCGGACTCTTTTTTCTGCTCTCTTCGGGAGCCGGACACTGGGAGCTTCGGGGGTCAATGGGATTATCTTCTGGCCTCACCAGACTCGGAGAGGCCCTCCGTGATGACACTTCAGGGTCGCCCGCTTCCGGAGCGGAGGAGTCCGGAGGAGGCATTTCGCTCTCCATCATCTCTGGAAGAAGATCCCCCGAAGACGAGCTCATTTGAGAGGGGCTAAGGCCCGAACTGCAAAAATATATGCGGTGGTTATCTTCTCAGAAGAAAAAGATGGCATATCTGTACTATTAAAGTATTTCGGGTCACTTACGACTCGCGGGAGAATTGATCCCCCCGCGGACTTTGTGCGGCAACTGCGCCCCCCAAGGTAGGACCCTCTGTGGGAGACTTCTTCTCCCGTTTGGAAGCTTCGGCTTCCGAATCCCCGGGCGCAGTCCCTTTCCTCTTCTGGTCGTCTTCCTTCATGGAGACGCTCGCTCCATCGGCTAGAATGGGCAGCGTTGGGGCCCGCGTCCGCCCGCATTATCCTCCACAGTATCTTCCTTCAAGGGCTCCGGGCAAGGTGCGGTCTGGAGCATCTTTTCCAATACCGGATTTTCCAAACCCTCAGGGAGGGGGGCCGAACACCGAATCAACTTCGCCTTTGTTAGCCAGTCCTGGTCAAAAAGCGAACTCTCAGAAATAACTTCGTAACAAAGGAGAGATAGTATGTTCGGCCGGAAGATGCCTTACTTGTTCGGCGGCGCAGTTACTACTCAGGCCCACGTCCTCAGAGATTTCCGGACACTCCACCCGAGGTCCGAAGAATGACTTGTACATCTCCTCGTGCGTCAAGCCGAGAAAATTTTGAATGACACGCGGTCCCTCGGGATTGAACTCCCATATGCGAAGAGGCCGGCGTTTGCAAGGCTGGACTTGACGAACCAGCATAACTTGTATTACCGCAACCAAACTGAAATCTCCATTGAAGAGATCTCGAATGTGGCTTTGTAGTATAGGCACGTCCTTGGTGTAACGCCCTCGATGCGGCTATATCTCCTACGTGTCGAAGCACGACTTAGAGGCATAACCGCATTGAAAGCAATGTCGCAAGTAAGGCAATCTTCACAACATCCCATGTAATATAGATAATAAAAGGGGAAGGTACATAGTTGGCTTACACTCGCCACGTCAAACAAAGTACATAAATAGCATTACATCATCCAATCACTCATGGCCCGACTACGATGCCAAAATAAAAGATCAACCCAACATGCGACACGGTCCCGATCGCCCCAACTGGGCACCACTACTGATCATCAGGGAAAGACACATAGTAACGGCGTGAGTCCTCATTGAACTCCCACTTGAGCTCAAGCGCGTCATCTGGAACGGAGTCATCAGGCCCTGCATCTGGTTTGGAAGTAATCTGTGAGCCACAGGGACTCAGCAATCTCGCACCCTCGTGATCAAGACATTTTAAGCTTATAGGTAAGGCAAGGTAATATGTGGAGCTGCAGCAAGCGACTAGCATATATGGTGGCTAACCTGTTCGGAAAAGAGAGCAAGAAGACAAGGCAAAGCGCGAACGGTTAACTAGAGAACAACCTGCGGCAAGCATTACTCCAACACCGTGTTCACTTCCCAGACTCCGCCGAGAAGAGACCATCACGGTAACTAACAAAGTTGATTCATTTTAAATAAGTTAAGGTTCAAGTTATCGACAACCGGACATTAACAAATTCCCATCTGCCCATAACCGCGGGCACGGCTTTCGAAAGTTCAAATCCCTACAGAGGAGTCCCAACTTAGCCCATGACAAGCTCTCACGGTCAACGAAGGATATACCTTCTCCCGAGACATTCCGATCAGACCCGGCATCTCGGTTCTACAAGACACTTCGACAAGTTAAAACAAATCCAGCAACACCGCCCGAATGTGCCGACAAATCCCGATAGGAGCTGCACATATCTCGTTCTCAAGGCACACTCAGATTGTCCAAGGTACAGGTAGGCCAGCCGAGAGTTGCCCCTGGTGGCCACCGACAGCTGACGGGTGGACCAAAACTCAGAGGAGCACTGGCCCGGGGGGGTTAAATAAGATGACCCTCGGGCTCCGGAAACCCAAGGGAAAAAGAGGCTAGGTGGCAAATGGTTTGGATTCATCAACTCTTGCATCAACACTGCACCAAGACCTTGGAGAGAGGCATCGCATAAGACCTCGAACGGTTTGGATTCATCAGGAGGAGTCAGAACTGGAGCAGTGACCAATTTCTCTTTCAAAGTGTTGAAAGCGATGTCACATTCCGGAGACCAAACGTACTTGACGTGCTTCTGGAGAAGGTTTGAAAGAGGCTTCGCGATCTTAGAAAAGTTCTCAACGAACCTTCGACAATAGTTTGCGAGACCGAGGAAGCTACGGAGTTGCTTCACGTTCTGAGGTGGTTCCCAATTCACAATTGCAGACACCTTCTCAGGATTCACCGCAATGCCCTTGGCAGAGATGATATGCCCAAGATAAAGAACCTCATCGAGCCAAAATTCGCACTTTGAGAACTTGGCGTAGAACTGGTGTTCCCTGAGCTTATCGAGTACCAAACGCAAGTGCTTGGCATGATCTTCCTTGTTCTTCGAAAAGACCAGAATGTCGTCGAGATAGACCAAAACGAAGTCATTGGTGTAGGCGTTGAAGATGAAGTTCATCATGCGAGAGAAAGTCGGAGGAGCGTTGACGAGGCCAAAAGACATGACAGTGTATTCATATGAACCATAGCTTGTCCTGAAAGCCGTCTTGGGAATATCTTTCTCACGGATTCGGATCTGGTGATAGCACATACGGAGATCAGGCTTGGAGAATACTTGGGCACCTTTAAGTTGTTCAAACAACTCGTTGATGTTGGGAAGTGGGTACTTGTTCTTTATAGTCTTCTTGTTCAATGGACGGTAGTCAACACAAAGTCGGTCCGTTCCATCCTTCTTCTTCACAAAAAGAACACCACAACCCCACGGAGAAGAACTAGGTCGGATGAGATCCATTCGCTCTTGAATATCGAGTTACTTCTTCAGCTCCTTCAACTCTTTAGGTCCGAGCTTGTAAGGACGCTTGCAAACCGGTTCCGTGCCAGGCTCAAGATCGATGACGAATTCAACTGGCCGGTGCGGAGGCATTCCTGGAAGCTCTTCTGGAAAGACGTCTTGATATTCGCAAACAACTGGGATTTGCGAGATGGCATCCAGTTCACCCTTCTCATTGAGAGAAAACAGACGGATTGTATCATCACGAGCGGCAAAGACAATTACATCCTCAGACGAATGAGTCAATTGAATCTGCCTGGCTGCACAATCAAGATGCGCCTTGTGCTTAGAAAGCCAATCCATTCCGAGAATAAGATCAATATCCGAGTCGCCCAGAACAATAGGAGAAGCTAGAAATTTGTAGTCGCCCAACGTGATAGTAATATCCGGGAGGCAGAAATTAGCTGTCATTTGCTTGCTCGGTGACACGATTTGCAAAGAATTTTGCAGATACTGATAATCGCACTCATACTTTGATGCAAAAGGTTTGGAAATGAAACAATGCGATGCACTAGTGTCAAAAAGAACTCTTGCAGGAATATCGTTAACAGGAAGGTTACCCATGATGACATCTGACGAGTCCTCTGCCTAAGTTGCATTCATCAAATTGACCTTGGCGTGCTTGGGGTTATGCTTGACCATAGCTATACTTGCCGATCTCACGGGAGGAGGAGGGAGACGCCTCTGATTGAAGCATTTGTTGGCATAGTGACCCTTCTGTTGGCACTTGTTGCAAATGACCTCTAAAAGCGGACGGTGATACGGAGCACTCGATCCTGGAGCTTGAGACGAAGTCTTGTTCTGAAAGCCAGGTTTGGGTGGGTGGGAAGATCCACTGCCACCTTTGCTCTTCTTCTGATACGGCTGACGGAACGGAGGAGGAGGAAGCCAATACTTCTGCTGCTTGGCCACTTGAGTAGAGGAAGAAGGAGTAGCATCTCTGACTCGCTTCTTGGAAGCATCACGCTTCAGTTGAGCAGCCTCTTGCTTCAATGCCATGTTGTAGAACTCATCGTACCTCAAGGGCTCAAAGAGAACAAGCGCTAGCTGGATTTCTTCTCTGAGACCACCCCTGAACTGGTATATCATGCTCTTCTCGTCAGGGACGTCCTGCTTAGCAAAGCGGGCGAGCTTCTGAAACAACTTGTTGTAGTCATAGACAGACAAAGAGCCTTGCTTCAGGTTGCGGAATTCCTCACGATTGCTTTCAACCACGCTCTGAGTAATATGATGAGCTTTGAAGTCTTGACGGAATTCATCCCAGGTAATCACACAGCCTCCTCTGGAATCCTTGTACTGCTGGAACCATTCTGCAGCTTGGTCTTTGAGTTGGAAGGAAGCGAACTTGACAAAGTCCTCAGGCCTGACGTTACTGCATTCGAAATGCTTGCACAAGTCCACAAGCCAATCGTCAGCATCAGTTGCCTCAACACAATTGCTGAAGGTCTTTGGCTGATTTGCAAGGAACTGGTTGAGTGTAGCAAAGTGATTCTGATTGTTGCCTTGGTTGCCTTGGTTCGCTTGGTTCGCTTGATTGCGCTCTTGAAGAATTTGCATGATCAACTGCGTGTTTGCATTGGTTGCGGCCACCACAGCTTGCCATGCCTCCGGAGGAGGAGGAGGTGGTGGCGGATCCTGATTCTGATTCCGATTCTAATTGCTGCTCTTAGCGGGAGCCATCCTGAAGAGGGTGACATCCGTTAGCACATTGACAGATAAAATTGAAGCTGAATCAAGCAGGTTGAAATTGCAACATATAGTCTTCACATCCGAACATAAGAACGAATGCATTCCAATTGAAATGGTCACATATCCATAAATTGAGAAGCCACTTAGAATTTAGGTAGAGGAATAAATCAACAAGGTACGGATCAAGAACGAATACTCGGTAAGAAATCCCAATCTCAAACCAAATATCCGTGGAAGAAGAGCTAGAGCTACAAGAATTCCCACCTATGAAACTCCCGAACCTTTTTGGTTATACAATCAGGTGTTGGGGATACAGGGGAAGCATAATATCTCACCTAATTCTAGCAAATCCTACATCCAGCTGTATCCATCCTTCAACACATAAGCGAGAAAAACTTCAGAAACCATCTACCTCAACCTTCGAAAAGCATCCGTTATACAAGTTATGGCAATACTCCCGAACTCCCGCCCCAGTACTGGGTGGCGTCGAGGTTATCTCACCAACAACTGCATAAAAGAGATTTTCGATGTCGGCGTACTAAACTCAGGTATTCCAGAACTGCAACGATAAAATTGTGACGATAACACCTCGGAGCTCAACTCCCCGAGACACTGCCACAACCCCTAAATGACAGGAGGCACCAATAACAATGTTCTTGTCACAAAACCATCGGAACGATTCCAAGATACCCGCGTGATCCTAAATTTTTTTAGTGAAATTTGAGAAGAGAAGAGTCAAAACTCTACGTCAGGATGCCTTACCAGAGCGATGAAGGGACTGGGGAGTAAACAGAATTCCTAAACTCTCTGATATATAATTCCTAAATGACTCAAAACATTTTTCTAGACTCAACAACCGCTGCTAAAAACGATCAAGCAGTGGGGGCTCCTAAGGTCGGGGAAGGCTCTGATTACCAACTTGTAATGCCCTCGATGCGGCTATATCTCCTACGTGTCGAAGCACGACTTAGAGGCATAACCGCATTGAAAGCAATGTCGCAAGTAAGGCAATCTTCACAACATCCCATGTAATATAGATAATAAAAGGGGAAGGTACATAGTTGGCTTACACTCGCCACATCAAACAAAGTACATAAATAGCATTACATCATCCAATCACTCATGGCCCGACTACGGTGCCAAAATAAAAGATCAACCCAACATGCGACACGGTCCCGATCGCCCCAACTGGGCACCACTACTGATCATCAGGGAAAGACACATAGTAACGGCGTGAGTCCTCGTCGAACTCCCACTTGAGCTCAAGCGCGTCATCTGGAACGGAGTCATTAGGCCCTGCATCTGGTTTGGAAGTAATCTGTGAGCCACAGGGACTCAGCAATCTCGCACCCTCGCGATCAATACTATTTAAGCTTATAGGTAAGGCAAGGTAATATGTGGAGCTGCAGCAAGCGACTAGCATATATGGTGGCTAACCTGTTCGCAAAAGAGAGCGAGAAGAGAAGGCAAAGCGCGAACGGTTAACTAGAGAACAACCTACAGCAAGCATTACTCCAACACCGTGTTCACTTCCCGGACTCCACCAAGAAGAGACCACCACGGTAACTCACACAGTTGATTCGTTTTAAATAAGTTAAGGTTCAAGTTATCTACAACCGGACATTAACAAATTCCCATCTGCCCATAACCGCGGGCACGGCTTTCAAAAGTTCAAATCCCTGCAGGGGAGTCCCAACTTAGCCCATGACAAGCTCTCACGGTCAACGAAGGATATACCTTCTCCCGAGACATTCCGATCAGACTCGGGATCCCGGTTCTACAAGACACTTCGACAAGTTAAAACAAATCCAGCAACACCGCCCGAATGTGCCGACAAATCCCGATAGGAGCTGCACATATCTCGTTCTCAAGGCACACTCAGATTGTCTAAGGTACGGTTAGGCCAGCCCAGAGTTGCCCCTGGTGGCCACCGGCAGCTGACAGGTGGACCAACACTCAGAGGAGCACTGGCCCGGGGGGGTTAAATAAGATGACCCTCGGGCTCCGAAAACCCAAGGGAAAAAGAGGCTAGGTGGCAAATGGTAAAACCAAGGTTGGGCATTGCTGGAAGAGTTTTATTCAAGGCGAACTATCAAGGGGTTCCCATTATTACCCAACCGCATAAGGAACGCAAAATCCGGGAACATAACACCGATATGACGGAAACTAGGGCGGCAAGAGTGGAACAAAACACTAGGCGAGAGGCCGAGCCTTCCACCCTTTACCAACTATATAGAGGCATTAAGATAACAAGGCAATATAATGATATCCCAACAAGAAAATAATGTTCCAACAAGGAACGGTCTCCAATCTTCACCTGCAACTAGCAACGCTATAAGAAGGGCTGAGCAAAGCGGTAACATAGCCAATCAACGGTTTGCTAGGACATGGTGGGTTAGAGGTTTGACATGGCAATCTGGGAGGCATGATAAGCAAGTGGTAGGCATCGTAGCATAGGCATAGCAAAAGAGCGAGCATCTAGCAAAGCAAAGATATAAGTGATTTCGAGGGTATGATCATCTTGCCTGCAAAGTTGTCAGAGTTGACTGGTTCCTCGAAAGCAAACTCAACGGGCTCCTCGTTAGTGAACTCGTCTCCCGGCTCTACCCAAACAAGACAAACAAGCAAAAAGGACACAATCAACCACGTGCAAAGCTCAAACAACATGATGCAAACATGGTATGCTATGCGGGATGCGATATGTGATGCATATGCAAGATTTGACAAGGAATGAATGAACCTGGCCTCAACTTGGAATTCTAAAGGTGCCACTGGAAAGGTGAGGTGATTTTGGTTGAAATCGGTATAAAGAACGCCGGAATCGGATGCACGGTTTGGAAATGGCAAGCAATTCAAGTATGGCAACGGTCTGCGATAAACAGCAAGTAGCCATCTAAATGCAACAAGATGAACATGCTACAGCACCCAAACATGGCAAAAAATACATGGCAGGGATCCATTCATGATGCTTAACAAAAGATGAACACTGAGCTACGGACAATTCATCCATTAACAGGTTCAAACAAGCATGGCAAAAGTGCATTTGGTAAACAGATTTCAGACTTC
This sequence comes from Triticum urartu, assembly GCF_003073215.2. Classification (NCBI taxonomy): domain Eukaryota; kingdom Viridiplantae; phylum Streptophyta; class Magnoliopsida; order Poales; family Poaceae; genus Triticum; species Triticum urartu. The sequence goes on from NC_053027.1 coordinate 30,587,257, forward strand.
GTGAAATTAACACTTGTCTGGAATTTCAGATCAGGTAGCACAGTTTGGAGCATGAAAACTAGATGCTACAGGAACTTAACATGGCAAAGCAAGGCATGGCATGGAGCTACTCAAAGATCTTAACAAAAGTCCCTTAGTGACCTTGAGCCAAAAGGGATCAGAAAATACAATTGCAAGCATGTGAACATGGCAAAAAACATAATCAGTTCTCAGACTTAGTGAAAAACTGGAACATGCAAATCAGATATCAAGTAGGCATGTTTACGAGCTCGATGCACTCACTACAGAGCATGTCATGACAATCTAAGCATACACCCATTAAGAATACACATTATACAAGCTAGACATTGCAAGAACAATAACATAGCATGCACGGATCAACTACAACATCCTCGGCAAATCGCTAACAAGTAGACAATCTGCCCAGATTCACGAAATAGCAAAAGTAGAGCTCGATTGACTCAAGCTAGGGTGCTCCATAAATGCAAACAAAGACATGGATGGATAGAGCACTACAATACTAACAAATCACCCCTACTGATCATCCTCAAAAGAGGCACGGATCACTAGGAAACAACATGAACATATGGCATATTGATAAAAACAGTCCAAGGACTTAGTGGAATTGCTAAGTCCCTGAAATCAGCATTAACGAATGCACCACTTTGCAAGCTTGTGCTAGTCACCACACACATCACAAAAATACATGGATTACACCTCTGGAAAGATGGAAAAGCATATAACAAAACATATGTAGAGCTCAGGGGCATATCATGCACACAATAATCATGGCAAAAATGACAAATAGCTATTTGGAGCAGCAGATCTGACAATTAACTCAAATAGCACTCTTCCAACAGCATTTCGGGCATCAAGATGAGCTCAAATGAAAATGATGCAATGAGATGAAATGATGTACTCTCTGAGACGAACGTTTTGATATGCTACACGCCCAAAACGGATCTACGGATGCAAAGTTACGGCACGACGAACATGGCAATAAAATTAGGGTTTTCTGAGAAAAGTCAACCGAGGGGTAACTCAGATCTGGATCTGGCACGGATTCCGAAGATCGCCGGCTGGACTTGACGACCTCGCCGGAGTTGGAAGGGCCGGCCAGAGGAGGTGCGAGCGTGGAGGAGGAGGTGCGGGCCGGGGTGGCCGCGGGCGGCGCCGGCGATGGCCGCGGCGGTGAGGGGCGGCGTCGACCGGCGAGATGGGACGGCACGGCGGAGCTCGGCCGGCGAACGGTGCCGGGGAAGAAGGGCGCGGGGCTTTCCGGCGCCGTTGCGGGAGAGCTCGGGCCGCGGGGGCCCCGAGCGGGCCGCGCGCGTGGGTGGCGGCGCGATGATGTGGGCGCGGTGGCTCGGCGAATCAGGAGCCGACACGTGGCGGCGGCACGGGAAGGTTGGACATGTCCATCCTGCGAGTTTTTGTCCGGCGGCGGCGGGTGGAGATGGATCTAGGGTTTCGGGGAGAGGAAAACAAGAATTTCGGAGGGGGCCTTTAAATAGGCATAGGGGGAGCTAGGAGAGTCCAAATGAGGTGTGGTTTTCGGCCACCCGATCGTGATCGAACGCTCTAGATAATGGAGAGGGTTTTGGTGGGTTTTGGGCCAAATTGGAGGGGTGTTGGGCTGCAACACACACGAGGCCTTTTCGGTCCCTCGGTTAACTGTTGGAGCATCAAACGAAGTCCAAATGGTACGAAACTTGACAGGCGGTCTACCGGTAGTAAACCAAGGCCGCTTGGCAAGTCTCGGTCCAATCTGGAAATGTTTAATCCCCACACACGAAAGAAAGGTAGAAATGACCACCGGAGGAGAACGGAGCGCCGGAATGCAAAACGGATAACGGGGAAATTGCTCGGATGCATGAGACGAACACGTATGCAAATGCAATGCACATGATGACATGATATGAGATGCATGACGACGACAACACCACACGGAGACAAAAACCCGAGCCCGAGGAAATAAAATAACTTAACGCCGGAAACGGCAAGAGTTGGATTACATATTAGGTAAATCATATCTGGGGTGTTACACTTGGCTGGCCCCCAGCTCAGACCTCTGCTGATCCATGACATCAGTTGTGGTGGAGGGCCCGAGCGGAAAACAGGGGCGGCCGCCCACTTGGCACTTCTAGGAGCCGTGATGTAGAACCACTCCTGTTGCCACAATTCAGACACCTCTGGGATGGAACCTTTGGGCCACGGAGCTCCCATCATCTTGCGTATTGAGGCACCTCCACACGCTGCATGTTGCCCCTCGATCATCTTCGGCTTCACTTCAAAGGTCTTGAGCCAGAGGCCAAAGTGAGGGGTAACTCGGAGGAAGGCCTCGCACATGACAATAAATGTCGTGATATGAATAAAAGAGTCCGGAGCTAGATCATGGAAGTCTAGCCCGTAATAAAACATCAGACCCCTGACGAAAGGATCCAGAGCAAGGCCTAGACCTCGGAGGAAGTGGGAGACGAACACGACGTTCTCGTTGGGTTCGGGGGTGGGAACGGCCTGCCCTCGGGGAGGCAGCCGATGCAGAATCTCGGCGGTCAGATATCTGGCCTCCCTCAACTTTTTGATGTCTTATTCCGTGATGGAGGAAGGCACCCATTGGCATTGAAAGCTAGATTCGGACATGACTGAAGGTTTGGAGCACCTGACCTGAACTTCGGGCGTTTGAGCTTGAGGTGGGGGAAGGATTCGATTGAGCACGGGAGGGAAAAATAAAAGCCTTGTCCCCTTTATAAATAGGGTGAATATCAAGCGTCCTCTCCGTGTCCGTTTGGACTTGCCTATGATCTAGGAGTCCTAGAAGCGGTTGGGTTACCCACGCCCGCATTGATGAGAATCCCGGAATAAGGGGACACGATCTCTGCTTTAACAAGACGTGCCAAGGAAACCGCCTCGCATGACGCGCTGAGGTGGGATAATAAAACGACTCGGATAAAGTCTTGGTCGTGGTGTGTCACACTACGGAATACGTCAGTAGATTAGATTTGTGTAAATATTATTCTCTCTATGGCAATATGTGGAAACTTATTTTGCAGAGCCGGACACTATCTTTGTGTTCAGAATCTTCTATGAAGTACTTGGAGGAGGAACCCGCCTTGCAATGCCGAAGACAATCTGCGCGCCGGACTCGTCGTCATTGAAGCCTGGTTCAGGGGCTACTGAGGGAGTCCTAGATTAGGGGGTGTCCGGATGGCCGGACTATACCTTCAGCCGGACTCCTGGACTATGAAGATACAAGATTGAAGACTTCGTCCCGTGTCCGGAAGGGACTTTCCTTGGCGTGGAAGGCAAGCTTGGCGATACGGATATGTAGATCTCCTACCATTGTAACCGACTCTATGTAACCCTAACCCTATCTGGTGTCTATATAAACCGGAGGGTTTTAGTCCGTAGGACAACGTACACATCAACAATCATACCATAGGCTAGCTTCTAGGGTTTAGCCTCCTCGATCTCGTGGTAGATCTACTCTTGTACTACCCATATCATCAATATTAATCAAGCAGGACGTAGGGTTTTACTTCCATCAAGAGGGCCCGAACCTGGGTAAAACTTCGTGTCCCTTGCCTCTTGTTACCATCCGGCCTAGACGCACAGTTCGGGACCCCCTACCCGAGATCCGCCGGTTTTGACACCGACACTATGCCTTCATAATATCGCATATTCATTGTTTATGAAATATTGCTTCCCCGTCATGTTGAAATAGAGGATGTGGACCTATGGGGTCTTGTGTCATGCTTATTGGGCTAGGGACATTGTGATTTTTTTTCCGTTGCAACACATGGGCAATTACCTACCATAAATAAAACCACGGGGGGGGGGGGGGCTAACAGCCACACATGCACCCCAAAGTAAGGGTAACAGAAGCTTTGAACAATTGGAGCATGCAGGTTGGGCCCACCAAACCACACCATCCACCACCCGCGCGATATAATACTCACCCGACCCGTAGTTACCCTTACCCTCTACCGCAACCACTCATTCTCTTTTCCTTCTTTCGCCGTCAACCATGACTATTCTTTCCAAACTTTTTCCCCACACTAGGCGCCGACCGCTGTTGCCAACTCCTACAGTCTCATGCCCCATTGCGATAAGCCGACTAATGCCATCTTGCATGCCCTGCGGCCTCTCGAAGCTATTACAAGTCCACATGAGGAGATGGTGTCTGCTACAAACTCGGGAGACAACAAGGTGAAGTCCAAATTGCCCCCCCCCCCGGCCCTCGCGTCGTCCTCCCGAGGGCGACTCGGGGGCGACTAGGGTTTCCCCCGCACCGCCACCCCCTCAATCCCAGCCCCTCCTCGCCGCCACCTGAGGGGATCGACGGGCAAGCCTGGTGGGTCGTCGATGAAGGTGGCGGTGAGGTGCTGCGTCGCTTCGTGCCCCCGCGAAGGACCTGGAAGCCGGGGCGGCGGCCCCGGACGGCGAGGCGGCGCTGCCTCCATGACTGGCAGCGCACGCAGGAAGTGGTGGCCGGCATCCTCGGCTGCCCGGGCAGCGAGGATACGGCGGGCGGGCGTGGCGCGGATTTCCTCTGCCCCAGATCTGAAGGTCAGGCGGCCCCCTCCCCTGCTCTCTCCTCCCCTCCGGTCATGCCCTTCTGCAACTCTGGTCGCCAGATCCGGTGCTGGCGGGGTGGGGGTGCTCAGGTTCGAGCCCGTGGGAAACCCTTGGTCGATCCTTCGGCCACGACGGCGACGACACGTGTGCGCGTCATGTTCTTCCCTGGAGGCGCCGTTGAGGGCTCTCGTCTGCACCCCCGTCCCAGACCCCAGGTGAAAACCCAAACCCCGTCTTGGGTTGGCCGCCGGCGGCGCCTAGCGCGTCGCGTCCTCGTTGGAGGCACCATCTGGGGTGTCTGGTTCTTCGGGAGAGGGACGATGTGGTTGGTGGGCGTCCGTCGGCTGTGAGGCCAAGTTTGCATTTCTTGAGGAGGGTGCTCGTTCCTGCAAGATTCCTTCTTGCGCCATTGGAGCGGGACCTGGTGCTCCCCCGCTCCGCCTCTTGGCCTCTGCAGCTTTCTTCTTCGGCGACCTCCCGATGACTATCCTTCTGCTCTTGGTTGTTCAGGAGACGTGGTAGTGCAGCTGTGGTGTGTGCCAGCGGCGTGGCGAGGGTTGTGCAATGTGTCTGCGATGGGGATCCGGCTGGCATCTGCTCTAGTTCTCGGGTGAGCGCCAACGATCCGACGGTGCGGCGCCTTCGAGCCTAGGCGAGAGGAAAGGGTTGCTCTTCGGCGTTGGTTGCGATGTTCTTCCCTTGTCCTTGGGTTCAGACAGTTCACACCTCTCTCTGGCTATCGGCTGATCATTGAGGCTTCTCTGTTGCTCCTCTCTGTGTTGACTATGTGAAGTAGGCTTCGACACTTCTAGCAGGGCGCTTCATGTATTTTTCCTTTCTGATGTAGTGTGTGTTGCATTGTTAGCTGTTCACCAAGCTCCATTGTATCTTTCGGTCGCTTTTGCTTGGTGGTCTTGTGTAATCCTGGCCGGTTGATGGCTTCGTTAATTCAAAGCCGGGCTCCCCTTGAGCCTTCGTTCTAAAAAACTCGGGAGACAAGCCACCACATGGAGCAGTGTTGCAATTTGCAAGACAGACGGCACCCATGAAACAGTGTTGCAAGCAGTCGACAGACTGCAAAGCTGGTTGCCCACAAATCAATGCTACAACCGTCGAGTGCAGATGCTGCAAAGGTGGACGGCGATGTTGCAAGGGCAATGGCTTGCGCTCCACGTGCCCATGCTACAACAGGCAGGACGAGGTGTTGCAAAGACATCGTACGAGGGTGGCAAGACGCCTGCTGCTCTAAGCAGTGAGGCAAGCTGCTGCGACGATGGTCGGCACTATTGCAAGAGGGGCATGGTGCTCGAAGCGAGGCGCGCTGAGCTGTAAGAGACACCAACACTGCTGCAAAGCTCAACGCCGGTGCTGCAAGCTAATCGCCGGGGTGGAACAGTGCCGGAGGCTCATGGTTTCCTTCCGCGAGCGGGGTGGGAGGTGAGGGAGTTGTAGGGCGCAAGCGTAGGGCAAGGCGCAAGGCGATCTCCTTATTGTTTTTTCGTGGTATGCGAGGGAGGAGGGACGAGCTAGGGATCAATCCAATGGCTCGTGTTCCCCGCACCAGACAACTCTCTCAGATCGGTTGGCTGACCGCTAGCGCTGGTCTAAACATTTTGCTTTCCATTTCGTTGTAGTATTATTGCGCGACAAAAAACAAAAGACTTTTAACCATGGACTGTATCACTTGCTTAGCAGAAATATCAATGTTGGTAGCACGACAAGCCCACATAGCAAACCGAGAGGCAAGATTTTGCCTAGGCCAGCACTACTTGTGACGCCAGAATCCCAACCGGACGGCCCTTCCAGCCGGACGTAATCGTACATGACCCCCACGAACACGCTGGACGCCCTCGGCTGCGTGACGCTGATGGTGTTCTCCCCTTGCACCAGCAGCCGCCCGTCGATCGGGAACTCGAAGCTCCACCACCTGCCGTGCTCGCCGTGCCGCGCGATCGCGTTGTCGTCCCCGAACTCGGGCGTCAAGAACACTCCCCCGGCCGGCCCCTTCCCCGTCGCCCCGTTCACCTGCACCTTCAGCTTGGACATGTGCGCCGCCGCGAGCGCGATGCGCAGCGTGTAGGTGCCGCCGCCGGCGACGCGGGGCAGGTTGAACCGGATCCGCCGCGTCGTCGGCACGTTCTCGCCGTTGCCCGTCTTCCTGCACCATCAAAAGTTACCGACTGATTTGTCTGGTACAGAGCGAACGTGGCACCTCAAGCTCAGGTTTCAGTTAAGTATCAATGGCACCTTGTGACATGCGCGAAGAACCAGTCCTTGAAGGGGTTGCTCACGCCGATGGTGAAGACGGGGTCGCCGGCGGGGTACAGCTCGGCGTACCGCTCCCACAGCCCGTACTGCCTGTACTTGTCCCTGGCGACGAAGAGCTTGCTGAGGTACCTGGGGTTGGGATCAGGGACCAAGAACTCGGCGGCGCTCCGGTCTGGCACGCCGATCTCCCACAGCGTCGGCCCTGATCGGGGCGGCTCGAACACGAGCTCGCCGAGGGCAATGGCGACGCCGGGCACCACCGTTACTGGGTCCGTGCGCATGTAGTCGCCGAGGACCCCGGGGACCCAGGCGTAGAGGTTGTACTCTCCTGCCCGGACGTTGCCGATGGCGAAGCTGCCGCCGGTCGCCGACGCCCTCGTCCAGAACTGGTAACCCTGAATCCATGGCAAGTCGGCAACAAGGATGAGCATATCCAAAAATTTCTCATCGAGTTTCGGTGGGTTCTTTGCGTGTCTATGTACCTTGCTCTCCGTCGCCCAGGAGCCGGGCTGACCAGGAGCGGCGAGGCCGACGTATGCCAGCCGGGCGGGCACGTCCTCGCCGCCGCTCGTGTACCTGTCTCTGACCATCAACCGACCGGTGACCGAGCCCCTTTCGCCTGCCTTGTGGAAGTCCGGCGACTCCGGGAAGCTGTACGGCCATCTGCTCGCCTCGACCTCCGCCTGCGCCTTGGCGTCTTCCCACAGCGCTCCCCGCTGTGGGTTGGAGTTGAGGTAGATGAACACCGGCCCCATGACCTTCTTCCAGTGCTCGCCGGCCTCGATCTTCGCCACCATATCCTTCCCGATGTAATGAGTCCCCATGAACATCTGCCATTTCACATCAACCACATGGGTTTGGCTCTTCCCGGGACACAAGAAAGAAAGATCGAACACTCACGGTCAAGGAGGTGGGGCCGATGTGGGAGGTGAGCTCGCGCTTGAGGGGGCCGCCGCTCTTGAACTCGTTGCTGGGGGTGACGACCCAGAACCCCACCGGCACCGGGACGCCGCCGCCGCCACGGGCACCGGCAATCCAGCCCTGGACGCGGTTGTCCTTGTTGTCCATCGAGTACTGGTACTTGTCGTCCACTTCCCCCGCGAACTGCGGCTCCGACGGGTGCACGAGCAGCACGGCCTCCTTGTACGCCAGCGGCACGGCCCGGGGCGCGTCCCGGTCCGCCGCCCCTGGCATGTACCTCTGGATCCCGTCCGAGATGGCCATGTAGTTGAACGTCGTGGGGTCGAGCTTGAAGACGAGCCGGGCCTCGGAGACGTCGACGGCCGGCCAGCCGCCGGCGTGCTCGAAGATGGCGTAGCAGTAGAACCCGGAGCCGCCTCTCAGCATCACCAGCCTGATCATGATTCATGCATGATGGACATCAAGATCAACTTTGAAATCATGGCGTCCATGAAGATGGAGTGGTGCGCGCACCTCTTGTCGACGGTGAGCGGGATGCTGTTGAGGCGTGATGGGTCGTAGGTTCTCATGAAAGAGAGCTCCACTTGCTCCTCGGTGGCAGATACCACCCTGAACTCGGTACCATCCAACCTGAAAGCGCAAAGTCAGATAGTTCCTCCCTTCCATTAAGCAAGGCGTAAATTTTATGTCACCAAGAGACAAGGTGTAAATTTTGCCTACAAAATTATTAACAGTGAGGCACTGAGGATATGTACATGTCGTTCATGCCCCTGGGATATCCCGATCCTGGAAAGTTCCAAACTACATCCCAGTACCTGCAAATTTTCAGATACAAAATCACAATTCAAATTACTACGAATTACTACTGCACATAGGCCACTTAGATAATGGTAAGAGCATCTCTAGCAGATCCCGTAAAAGCGGTCAAACCTTCACATTTAGGGTACATGTTGAAGAGAACACACCGAACAGATCCTGTAAAATAGCATGTCCTCGTAATTTTTTACAGGTTCACATGTATTAGAGCACCCATCCGTCATATGTGGAGGATTTGAGCCGTTTGTTGAGGATCCTGTAAAACCGGTCAACGCTGGAGTAGGGGCCTGGTGACGCCGCGCGCAGACAGCGAGCAGGCAGAGGAGCTCGGCAGCGGCCGACCGGAGCATCGCCGGAGCACGCAGCGGGCGGAGCAGCATCGCTCTGGCTGGCCGGAGTTTGAGTTTGTCCATGTGTGCGTACCAGGGAAGAAGAAGCGTGAGGTGAAAAGGAAGAAAAAAGCTTTTACGGTATGGGTTTACGGGATCTGTACGTTCGATGCCTCGCGATACCATAAATTCGTTTTAAGGGGACTTGTATACTATTTTAATAGATGATGTTTTTAAGGGATCGGCTAGAGATGCTCTAACTCATTAGAAGACCCCACGCCGGTTTCCTAGGACGGCATAGCGAAGGCGTCCTCCCGTCCATGTGGCAGAGAGGACGACAGCGGCAAAGTCTCCACCACATGGAGCTCTAAAAAATGTCTACTATATTTTTTCACATATCTAAAATGGTATTATTACAACAACAAAAAGTTTTCATGAATATTAAAATATTCACAAGTTTTCAAGAAGAAGTTCACAAACTTTTAAAATACTTATGATTTTTTTAAATGGTCATGAGTGTAAACAAATATTGGTGATTTTGTTCTTAAAAAAATCTTTGAATGTAAGCCATATGGCTTTCAAAAATGTTGGGTTTTGAAAACAATCTGTAAAAACATGTTATGGAATATAAAAAAGTGTTTACGGATTTCTGAAAAAGTTCTTGAATCTTAAAAAGGTTTTCATTAGTTTTCTAAAATGTTCATGGGTATTTTAAGAAATGTTCATCGAATTTTAAAATTGTTCTATCAGTTTAAAAAATCAGTGGATATTTTAAAAATATTCATGAATTTTAAAAGAAGTTCATGAATTTAGCAAAATGTTCATGTACCTAAAAAATAAGAAAAACAAACATGAAAAATCCAGGCATAACGGACATACCCGCCTGATATCTCATCGTTGTTGAGGTAGAGGAGGTTAGTGTCGTCGACATAACGGACGGCGATGATCTGGCCCTGCGGCTTGGACACTGCCACCTGCACAATGCCGTTGTCCACCACCACCTGTTGTATCATGCAAACCATTACATTATGTCACATTATCTGCACACGAAAAAATTGTAGGAGTACCACATATCCGACGACCTCAAAGAACCATGCTAAATTCACACATCTGGTTTTGATGTCTGCTGGGAAACCGGTATGCATCTTTTTATTACGTTTGGAAATTATTGTAGGAGTACCACATATCCGACGACCTCAAAGAACCGTGCTAAATTCACACATCTGGTTTTGATGTCTGCTGGGAAACCGGTATGCATCTTTTTATTACGTTTGAAAATTGATTTATAGACATACTATAAAGTAAGATTATTATTTTTTGGCAGTAAGAGGCTGTTTGGTATCGCTCTATTCCACAACTCTACTTCTGAAGTTGGCGGAGCTGCAGTTTAAAATGACGAAGTTACATTTTCAAGAGTACGTGATTACCAAATAGGGCCTACAAGTCGCAAGCAAGGAGGAGAAACGGTTAAGAAAACCAACCAGCAGCTGGTAGCGCGCGCACCTGGTGCTGATCTTCCTGCAGCGTAACGCCGGCGCCTAGGGTCCCTGGAGTCGCCGCGCGCGCCACGGGCGGCAGCTGCGACGCCGCCGCAATGACAGAGAGCAGGAACGCCATGACCGCCCACGTCGACATCGCCGTGCATGCATGCGTCGCTGCCGGAGCGAAAGAAGGAGGTCGACCTCTTGCTGCAATGAAGCTTGTCGTGGACGGATCCTTGATGCATATATAAGATCATCTCTAATTCCCTAACGTAGGAGAAAAGCGATTCGAAGCTGTCTTGGAGCCGGTGGAATTACCCCGAGCAGATTCTATGCGTCGGAACGAAGAAGCGAACTTAGCAGCTTGCTTCGGTTCCAATGACTTTGCAGCGGCACGCAACCAAGAGGGAGAGGGAGACGATTATTTTGACCGTGCAAAAGCATTGGCACCATGTATGGGGGAAATGGATGCTTGCACCAAAGGATTTTCACAGTATAGGAACGTTCGCTAAAGTTTTCATGAAAAACTAGACTTGAGTTCTAAACTCATGAAATAATTCTTCGGAAGTTCCAGTGCATCCATTTCCTTATACTTTTTAAAATCAAGTAACATTTTTTCTTTTTGAAACTCCATTCCTTTTCTTTACATCTCCAAATGTTTGTTCGCAACCATTCTGTGTTTTGTCGTGTAGAATTCAGCACGGCTCGTCCCTCCGCCCCCAGCATGCAAAGGAAGGCTATCGCCTTCCTGCCCCTCACCGGTGTTGGATCCATCATCCGAACATTTTGTGGTTGAGGACTGGAAGCACGGAGGCGCTGCAGCGCGTGGCCGCACCCTTGGAGGTTTTGGTTTGCTTGACATTGGCCAGAGCCATGGAATTATCCATGGTCAGGGTCAGCAGGACGGCAAGGATGGCGTCCACTAGGCCCTCGGGTCGCGGAGCCGATGACCTGTCTCCTGCAGTGAAATCGCGCCAGTCCTGAGAGTACAAAAATTCTGTTAAAAATTAGGGTCGGGGAATACGTCACAAGCTAAAGTAAGGGTGAGTCCTCGGACCTTGCCCGAGGTGCGCTTCACTCGATAGCCGATGAGGGTGTTATTTTCAGGATTTGTGTAAGGTTGAACCAACTTGCAAGGCCAAAACTAAAGATTGAGAGAGGCTTAGAGGGACCGACGAGCATCCTCGGTTTGAAGACCGGTTCAGTGCCTACTGACAGAGTCCTGGATTAGGGTGTGCTCGGTGTGTCGATTGCCGGTCCTTTGGCTGGGCTGAGCCCCCCCCCCCCCCCCCCCCCCCCCCCCCCCCCCCCCCCCCCCCCCCCCCCCCCCCCCCCCCCCCCCCCCCCCCCAAGCTCATCAACTAGTGGGCCTCGCCCATCTCGGCCAAGTACACCAACAAGGAATGACCAAAAGACTTGGCGCACACTCCAAAGTTTAGGGGTAGTATCCGACACGTTTGCCCCAAGATACAACCGATTTATGTGTAACCCTAGGCAACCCCGAGATATGTATAAACCGAGGTGCATGGACCGTAGAGGGAGGAACTCATTCACATACAATCTCACGGTAGATCACCTGTATTTTTTACCCCATCCACAATAATACAATCAAAGCAGAAGTAGGGTAATATCTCTTTGAGAGAGCCCGAACTTGAGTAAACACCGTGTTTCCTATTACTACCGTGCCAAGGCTACCAGGTCGGGACTCCCTACCCGAGATCCGCCATATTTAGCTCGGACACGTATTGCTTGATGAAACTATGGCGGCTGGTGAACATTTTTTGATGATATGTTTTTCATGTAAGACTACGATGGTTGGTGCATATTTTGAATGTTATGTTTCATATGCATATTTTGGATGGTATATTTTCACCATAACGCCATTTTCTAAAAACGAATGTTGTATATGGTTAAAAAAATTGCCCACACTCATTCTTAGATCAGGGCTGACAATGGGGATTACCCAGGCGGGTATTGGACTCCCATCCCCGTCCCCGCGACAACCATCCCATCCCATCCCCGTCCCCATACCCGCCCATGAGGATAAAACTTTCCCATTCCCCATCCTTGTCGGGTTTTCTATCCCCATGGGGAAGCCCATACATGCAATCAACAACAACCTTCAGTAGCATTTATGTAGAAAAAACAACATTTCAACATAATAAACAATATGTTTGTGACGCCCCCTATTCAATCGTACACTAATCATACACGCAAACGTGTACGATCAAGACCAGGGACTCACGGGAAGATATCACAACACAACTCTACAAATAAAATAAGTCATACAAGCATCATATTACAAGCCAGGGGCCTCGAGGGCTCGAATACAAGAGCTCGATCATAGACGAGTCAGCGGAAGCAACAATATCTGAGTACAGACATAAGTTAAACAAGTTGCCATAAGATGGCTAGCACAAACTGGGATACAGATCGAAAGAGGCGCAAGCCTCCTGCCTGGGATCCTCCTAACTACTCCTGGTCGTCGTCAGCAGGCAGCACGTAGTAGTAGGCACCTCCGGTGTAGTAGGAGTCGTCGTCGACGGTGGCGTCTGGCTCCTGGGCTCCAACATCTGGTTGCGAGAACCAGGTAGAAGGGATAGAGGGAAAAGAAGGAGAAAGCAACCGTGAGTACTCTTCCAAAGTACTCGCAAGCAAGGAGCTACACTACATATGTATGCATTGGTATCAACTGGAATAAGGCTATCATATGTGGACTGAACTGCAGAATGCCGGAATAAGAGGGGGATAGCTAGTCCTTTCGAAGACTACGCTTCTGGCAGCCTCCGTCTTGCAGCATGTAGAAGAGAGTAAACTGAAGTCCTCCAGGTATCATCACATAGCATAATCCTAACCGATGATCCTCCCCTCGTCGCCCTGTGAGAGAGCGATCACCGGTTGTATCTGGCACTTGGAAGGGTGTGTTTTATTAAGTATCCGGTTCTAGTTGTCATAAGGTCAAGGTACAACTCCAAGTCGTCCTGTTACCGAAGATCACGGCTATTCGAATAGATTAACTTCCCTGCAGGGGTGCACCACATATCCCAACACGCTCGATCCCATTTGGCCGGACACACTTTCCTGGGTCATGCCCGGCCTCGGAAGATCAACACGTCGCAGCCCTACCTAGGCACAACAGAGAGGTCAGCACGCCGGTCTAAACCCTATGGCGCAGGGGTCTGGGCCCATCGCCCTTTGCACACCTGCACATTGCGAACGCGGCCGGAGAGCAGACCTAGCAACCTCCATTACAAAGGAAGTTGCGTTACGCGGTCCAACCCGGCGCGCGCCGCTCAGTCGCTGACGTCACGAAGGCTTCGGCTGATACCACGACGTCGAGTGCCCATAACTGTCCCCGCGTAGATGGTTAGTGCGTATAGGCCAGTAGCCAGACTCAGATCAAATACCAAGATCTCGTTAAGCGTGTTATGTATCCGCGAACGCCGACCAGGCCCAGGCCCACCTCTCTCCTAGGTGGTCTCAACCTGCCCTGTCGCTCCGCCTCAAAGTAACAGTCGGGGGCCGTCGGGAACTCAGGCCCACCACTACCTGGATGGAGCCACCTGCCCCTTCAGCCCCCATCTCCAAACAGTATCCCCGCTAATGTAACAGTGTAAAGTATATAGTATATGCCCGTGATCACCTCCCGAAGTGATCACGGCTCAGTAGTATAGCATGGCAGACGGACAAGAGTGTAGGGCCACTGATGATAATCTAGCATCCTATACTAAGCGTTTAGGATTGCAGGTAAGGTATCAACAGTTGTAGAAACAATGACAGGCTATGCATGAGAATAGGATTAATGGAAAGCAGTGGAGCCGGAAACAATGACAGTTGTAGAAACAGTGACAGGCTATTCATGAGAATAGGATTAATGGTAAGGTATCAACAGTTGTAGAAACAATGACAGGCTATACCGGTGAAGGGGGGAAACATCCGGGAAAGTATCCCCGGTGTTTCGCGTTTTCGGGCAGAGGAGCCGGAGGGGAAAGTTTGCGAGTTTGATATGTTAGGAATGTGTGGCGGACGAACGGGCTGCGTATCCGGGTTCGTCTCGTCGTTCTGAGCAAATTTCATGTACAAAGTTTTCCCATCCGAGCTACGGTTTATTTTCTATTAATTTTAAAAGATTTTAAATCATTTTAGGATTTATTTAATTATTTTAATTCGAAAATTAGAGGTTAAATGCTATGGATACACATAAGTGTACCCAGAGGTGTATACATGGGGCTGACTGGTGGGGACAGGGGCTGACTCAACAGCCAAGTCAGCAGTCAAAGTTTGACTGTTGACTGGTCAACTTGACAGATAGGGTCCGTTGACTGGGTCAACTACACAGTCAGCAGTCAACAGTCCTGTTGACTTAGTCAAACTTAAGTGTGGGTCCCATTGGTCATAGACTGTTTAGTCAAATTAGGGTTTAATTAACCTAACTAATTGATTAGATTAATTAACAGGATTAATTAACTTAATTAATTAAATAAATAAATAATTATTTTAATTAATTAATTATTATATTTTTATTCATTTTTTTCTTTAATTCGTTCTGGGGCGGGGCCCGTTGTCATAGGCCCAGGGGGCCTATCGGGCGCGGTTAACGGGCGTGCGCCCGTGCGAGGGCACGGGGCAACAGGGGCGTCGGCGAGGCCGTAGCCCGGCACGGTGGTGCAAGGCCGTGGCCTCGGAGAGGCCAGCAGGGGGCACGGGCGCGGCGCGGCCTGGGGCCAGGCGCGCGACGGCGGTCGACGGCGGCGACCCGGGCGGCTTGAACGGCGTCGAGGATGGGTACAGGCGCGGCTGGGGCGTCATGCGCGGGGCTGTCGGGGCTGCAGCGAGCGTGGCGTGGGCGCGAACGGGAGCTGCGGTGGCCTCCGCGGGCAGCGGCGAGGGAGGAGAAGTAGGGGGCGCGAGAGGGGGTGCGAGGGAAGCCAGGACGGGGCAGGCCTCGTGGCCAGGGCGCAACGGGCGGCCGGCTACAGCGGCAGAGCAGCGGGGTGCAGGCGCGCGCGCGTCGGCACGCCCAGGAGGGGGCCGGCCACGGCGCGGGCGGAGGCTAGCGGCGGGTCCGGCGAGCTGCAGCAAGGGGCACGGGCGCGTGCGGGAGCAGAGCTCCAGGCGGGGGGGCGCGGTGGAGCCAGGGGGCTCGTCTGACCTGAGATGAGGCGGGCGCGAGCGTGCGGCGGAGAGGGGAGAGGAGGCCGAGGGCCTCACCGGGGTGCGTAGGGTCTGGGGAGCGGGGGTTGAGGAGGAAGACGGCGACGACGTCGTAGAGGAGGCAGGCCGGTGGGGCGGAGGAAGCAGTCCGGCGGGGGAGGAGCTCCGGGCGCCGGTGTCTGGCGGTTCCAGGCGGCGGGCGCGCGGGGGAGTGGGACGAGGGGATCGGGATCCCCCGATCCAGATCCAGACGATGGAGGGGGAGTGGTGCGAGTGGGGGTGGGTTAGGTTAGGGTTTGCGGGTAGTGGGGGTTGTTATAGCCGGGGCGGGCCGACTGGGCTAGGTGGGTTGGCCCAGTTGGGCCACGGCCCAAGGAAGGAGTGTTCTCCCTTTTTTTTTGGTTTTTCTGTTTTCTCCTTTTGTATTTTCTTTCTTTTATTTATTTTCTCTCTATTTTATTTAACTTAAATCCATCTAGCCATTTTATAAAAATGTGTTTGTTGCATCATAATTACCTTGGTAATATTCGGCAACCACCGAACATTTTTGTTTCAATTTTTAAAAACTTTTATTGTTGTCATTAATTTGAATTTGAATTTTGAACAGTTTCTAATTAGTGCGAGGATGGCAACAGTAATCGGGATGACGTGGCATGATTAGCGTGGGATCACTGTAGCTTAATTACCTGGGCGTCACAATGTTGTGGCTAGATTAGCCATTTCTTTTGGATTTTTTGGGTCAAAGGGACGGGATTGGTAGAAATTTGGGTAGGTATGGTCGGAATTACCTGCGTCCACCTTTTTTAGGGTCCACATGTAAGGCATTCATGGGTAAGGTAGATAATGGGTATGGGTAATGTTATCCAATCTTCATCACAATCTTGTGCGATGGGTAAGATATTTGACCCACCAGTTTTCCCATGGGCACAAAAAATCTACAGTGATGGATATAAGCGCAATTAAGTTTCGGAGAGTTAGAAGCCCCCCCCCCCCCTCCCGCGCGAACTATAGAGCCAAAAGAAACCATGAACCATGATAGAAGAGCCCCCCGCACATTAGTAAATATGTTATAGTAGCCTCATTAGACCCGTGCCCATTCTCACTTTACCGAGTCCGAACAACTCTCAATTATCGTATAAAAATCACACTCAATTCATAACCCAAATAACTCCTACAACTGTTGAGCAACAAGGTAACCAAACAAACCTTCTTTCGATTCCTGGAAATCAACAACCACAACTCCTTTCGAGGAATTCACAGCCATAGGGATTCTCACGATTTCGTAGCCCAAACAATGGGACCTCGCTTTCACTTAGGCCTCGTAGGGAACACTGGGAACTGCTCTCGTGTTTAATTTTTTTGATCCCAAAACTCAGGAGCTCCTATTTAGCGCTTAAGGTGCCAAGATGCCTCTATAGCATACACTAGATGACGGCCATTTAAGTTCGCCCAACCGCTACTCAAACCGCCTCTTGACTCGTTTGTGTTTTTTGTGTGCTCGTTCCTCTGTTGCATGGGCGCCAGGGAAAATATATATCATTTTTGTATTACTTTTTTAAAAGTTGGTGAAATAATAAAAAGTTCATGTTTTCTAAAAATACTCACAAAATATTGCAAATTCATGAGTTCTGAAAATGTTTGTAGTTTTGAAAATGTTTGCAGCTCTGAGGAATGTTTTGCGAAATTTAAGAAGTCCCTAAGTTTTCAAAATGTTCATATTTTTATATAAAAACACATGCACACACGCGCACACACACATCAGCAAACCTTTTTGCTTTGATATGGGTACGTGCTCTGCATGGACGGGTCTAGGTGGAGGTCGAGAGCGAGAGTTGGTGTCACATTGTGGCACTGCATTGTAACTACACTCCCATGAACAAAAAATAATCTGTTTTTTTATTTACTATTCACCCGAGCTCATTTGAGCTCTGATTGAGAAATTCCACTCCCCTTTGTCTGGGCTATTTATGGATTTGATGCCTCAAGATACTTGAATCTCAAACAAATACCCATACTTCTTACATCCGATTCTCTGGAATCAAATATAAAAATTGAACTAGCATGCAACCCAAGCCTGAAGCAGTGACTGTTGATTCTCAACCCGCAACTTACCCAAGTTCTCGTGTTATTACACCAGAAATGCCACCCCGCTCCCTCGGTTTTCTCCATCGACATGTTCTCCTCCCCATGTTATTTCTCTCTCCCCCTTTTTCCTTGTGCGTGCGAGAGAGATAGAGGCGATGCATGACTCTTTCTAGGCTTCTGACGCCACTCACCACGTCCGATGCCCCTGCTGGCTCTAAAGCGGGCAGATCCGAGTGCACGCTTCCTTGTACTTCAGCCATCGAGCTCCCTGCGCCTCGCTGACGTCTCCCTGCATCTCATCGGAGTTCCACCTTTGCCGCCCAAGCATGACCTGCACGCATATCAGGACGAGGTAAGAGTTTTCTGTCTCTCCAAATATGTATTCTTGGAGACCGGCGCATTCAACTTTTGATACTTGTGTTGTGTGTATGGACATCCAAAAAATATATTGAATTTTTTGTGGGATAGAATATATATTCATTTGTTCATTTTAAAATCCGATGCATATATGTTGTACTCCCTCCGTAAAATAATATAAGAGCAGTTATAACACTACTTTAGTGATCTAAACGCTGCTATATTAGTTTACATAGGGACTATTTCATTTTATCTACTTGATTCTGGTATTCAACATGGATTTTAAAAAATGTTTGTGATTTAGAAAAAAAATTGTTTGCACACACAAGTTTTTAGAAGTGCATATTTTCATAAAATGAACCAAAAAAGAAAAAAACCAGACAAAACCCGAGTGACAGTGCACGTGAAAGCTATCGGATTCAGCTGTTAACGGGCTCGAAACCGCTCCAAAGCCCTGAACACGTCCAGGTCAATTCGGGCGAAAACACACATGTCCTGAGAAAACACACCTCTCCCGCCCACGCTCCCGCTCCCGCTCCCGGCCACGTCACCGATCCGCGCCACCCCTCCTCATCCACTCTCAGGCATCCATCTCCATCGGACGGTTCACAGGCCGCATCACGCGGATCGCTCTCATCTCCTCCACGGAAACCTCGCAGCTATAAATCCCCCACACGCCACATCAATCCCCCACACCACAACAACCTCCACCAGCAACAAAAGCGAAGCTCGCCGGAGAAAGAAGCGTCGAAGATGTCGGGCCGCGGCAAGGGAGGGAAGGGGCTGGGCAAGGGCGGCGCCAAGCGCCACCGGAAGGTGCTGCGCGACAACATCCAGGGCATCACCAAGCCGGCCATCCGCCGTCTGGCTCGCCGTGGAGGCGTGAAGCGCATCTCGGGGCTCATCTACGAGGAGACCCGGGGCGTGCTCAAGATCTTCCTCGAGAACGTCATCCGCGATGCCGTCACCTACACCGAGCACGCCCGC
The DNA here is from genome assembly GCF_003073215.2 of Triticum urartu. Taxonomy (NCBI): domain Eukaryota; kingdom Viridiplantae; phylum Streptophyta; class Magnoliopsida; order Poales; family Poaceae; genus Triticum; species Triticum urartu. The sequence continues at coordinate 30,606,233 of NC_053027.1, forward strand.
CGCAAGACCGTCACCGCCATGGACGTCGTCTACGCCCTCAAGCGCCAGGGACGCACCCTCTACGGATTCGGCGGCTAGGCCCCCAGATTTGTGCTCGTAGCTAGCTATGGCTGTGTAGTGTTCATGGTCTTCGGTGTAATGGCCGCATCTCGCTGCTGTATGTCTTGGCCTTGACTGTTGTTTGGATGTAGCTCTGAGATGGAATTGAAATTGAAGCAGCTTACCCTTGAATTCTTCTCCAATCTCTCACTCTGTTGATGCTGATTTGTGTGAGCAGTCAGAAATTACTAATTTCCCACTCTGTAATTTACCCCTGAATTACTAGTTTACCCTTGAATTCTTCTGCGATCTCTCACTCTGTTGATGTTGATTTGTGTCTCTCGCTCTGTAATTTGCTGCCTCCCAAAATCAACCGTGTGGGCTTCAGTGTACGGTTGATTCAAACCGTCGCTGCATTTTTGTAGCTTGCGTTTTCTCCGATTCCACGGCTTGTCCTGAACATTTTCTGTACTCCGTCAGTTGAGCCAAGTTTCAGATAAGACATGTGCTGCCCATTTCGGATCTGGTGAGCAATTTGTACTGTCATGGGAAGCAGCTGCCCTTTTTGCGCTCGTTTCGAAAATAGATGCCTACCTAAATCAACCGTAACAAGTGTAAGCTGGTTTGCTTGGCTGAACATAGATTTTTTACTACCTACCCCAACTTTTTGAATCGATTAGGAGCAGTTAATTTATTTTGCTTAAAATGCATAGCATGAGCTGAATGCGTACTGATTTCCTCTCAATAAGTTGCTCTGTCGATGCGCAGTAGTCAGATCTTACCTGTGCGTTCTCCAATTCCCTGTTGATGTTTCAAGTTCTGCAATCAGTTGCTCTGCAATTCTCTGCCCCCAAATACAATCGTGTTTGCTTCAGTGTATCCTGCATTCGAACCAAATCGCATACTCTCGACACTTAATATGCTGACCGGACATCCGAATTGTGAAGATGGCAAGCTGCTGATTTCTTTTGGCCTTTTCAAAATAGATATTGACCATCTGAATATCTGATGTGTCTTTCTGAATTGCGATGACACGCAGCAACTGATTTGTTCGGCTGAACATGGATTCTAGACTACCTAACCCAACGATTTAAAATCTGAGTGATGGTAAGAAGCAACTGATTTATTCTCCTTTTCTTTATGCCGGAAGAAGCAACTGATTTCTTGGTCACAACATACATATGAGCCAAATTCAGATGGAAAAAAGACATGAACTGGGGGACCTCAAGTTGCAAACATCAGGCTCATGGTGTCTGGGTTTGCTTTACAGCTACCCATGTAAGTAGTTATGTATCCAAGGATTTTTATTATTGCCTTAATGCTGAGATGTCAGCCTGAAACGATCAAAGGAGGCGCATCTCTAACTGATCCTCTATCCTAAAAGTCCAAAATGTGTCTCCTCTCTCATTTCTTTATACTTTTTATATGTTTAAACTTTTCTCTATCTAGCAAATCACTTAAAACTTAATAAAAAAACCGAACACAGATTTTTGTACATAAATTTATTTTTAAATCATTTTAAACTAGTTAATTGCATAATTCGACTATGGTACCTTGTTAGCATAATACTACGTAAAGGGTTCATGTCCAAGGAAAATCATACTGTATGATTTAACAATACAATATCCCCAAGACCCATATTTGTACATGTGGGTCGTGATTACTCGAAGTGGACCCGGAAGACTCACACTATTAGTTGTCGGTCCAAATGACTTGAGTGGTATATGTGGTGAAATCATACTGTTTTTTTTTTTGCATTTTTAGATTTAAATGGAGATATGTTTTAGAAACAGATATGGTTTTGTACCATTCGCCAAAAACAGAAAGATATGGTTTTATATGTTGTAGATGGCATTAAACGTTAAGGAAAAGAAGAACATCTGGACGATGTTTATATATACACGGCTGTCGAAACTGAAATTTGCATACTATACGTCCGATAGCAAACCCTAGCAATAACGCTCCGTATTCATCTGCCGACACCACTGCCATGTTACTTCAGGTGTGTTTGGATTGTGGCCAAAGTGCACCCTACCAAAATTTTGCTCATGACCTAAAGATTAGTCTTTGTTTGGATTGTTGCCAAATTTTTGGCATGCCAATGAACTCTAGCCAACTCTAGTTCATTTTTTCTTGCCAATATTGGCCAAATCATGGGCAACGAAAACCTCAATCAAAATTTTAGCTAGCCACTGCTTTGATGGGGCAACCTTGGGCATAAACCAAACACACCCTTGAACTTTGATGGAGTAACAACCCTGTTATTTCCATACATAAAGAAAACTTTAATGACACAGGGCCAGCTTAGGGCCTAGGCGGGAGGGGTGCCCAAGCCTGGAGGGGGCCTCAGAGCTCTTATTTCTGCATAGAAGGCCCATAGGCTGACCAGTATTCGATATAGCAAGCAACCGTGTACCCTCTTACCCCCACGCGCACTTTGGGCCTGCCCAGTGAGGGGCCGGGAGCCCTGGGTTTCTTTATCAATTTCCCTTATTTGTTTATCTTTTCTGTTTTTGCTTTTTGATTCTTCAAAAAAATGTACAGGATTTTTTTTTCTGAATTTCAAGAGTAATTCACGAATTAAAAAAATGTTTCTGGATTTAAAAAAAGTTAAAACTTGAAAAATGTTCTTGAATTTTACAAAAAGTTCATAGATTCAAAAAAATGATCCCGACTTTGAAAAAATGTTTGCGAAATCAAAAAATCTTCATATGTCTCGAAAAAATGTTCACAACTTTCATTTTTTGAACGAATTTGTAAAAATGTTCACCTTTTCAAAAAAAAAGTCCAGGAAATTGCAATTTTTTCATGACTTCACAGAATGTTCACGATTTCAAAAGATGCCACAAATTTTTAATTTTTTTTCATCATTTAAAAAATATCAAGATTTTTAGAAATCTGCACAATTAAAAAATCTTCGTGAATTTAGAAAATATGCATGATTTCAAAAGTAAAATTGCGGTTCAAAAAATGTGCATGAGTTTGAAAGGTGTTCACAAAATGAAAAATAAAAAGGAAACAATAAAATAACATAAATTATAATGAAAAATAAAAAGAAAAGATAAAATGAACATGAAAAAAAGAAAAATAAAAAATAAAAAAGAAAAGAGAAAACGTAAAAGAACGAAAGGAAAAAAAACTGTCTAGGAATGTTGTAGAATATTCACAAAACAAAAAGAGGGAGCCTGCCCTACTTTGGCCGGCCCAAATTCAGGTAGCGAAGAGAGAGGTGCGTGTTTAGTCGACAACTGTCGACCTACACGATGATCCGATCGCCGCCGCTGGCTAGGTTCAAGCCCTATGCTTCCCCGCTGCCGGTTGCCGTGCTGGCGGCGTCTTTGCTACCCTTGCATCGCCCTTGCCGGTTTGCGTCGTTTCAGTCCTGCTACACATCCCACGAGTGCAGCCGTCGTAGGAAACCCGTCGCCAAGGTCAGACCTACGATTTATGCCATGCTTTTGTCACTCGGTAGCTGAATCGGTTGTACTGCTAGCTTGTGGGTGTTGGGATTTGCTGAATCGGTTGTACTGCTAGCTGACGAATCGCTAATCACGTTTGGCTAACATCTATGGATTAGTACGTGGTGGTTTTAAGTTTGTAGTAGCTGCTAATTAGTCCTCATTATTTGAAAAGACTAGTTTTGTGGCACTGCTGGTGTGGTAATTGGTCTAGTGTTGAACACTTTAAATTCATCCAATTGGTCAAGTCATTGTTTTATTTGCTGAAAGAATTATGTCTATCTAAACTCTATTGCCCTGTTATTGTTCACTAAACTCTTCTTAATTAAGCTAGGACATGTAGATCTATCGTGTATAGGGAATAACGCAACCCCTTTTTTTGTGGCCTCCAATAATCGTCATTAACCAAGCTTTTACTCCCTCCGTTCCTTTATGTTAGGTGCATTTTTTTTTACAAAATTTCCACAATGTAAGGTGTATTTGCTGTAATCTTATATAATCCCTCTTCTACCCCTCCACCATCACGTACATGGAAGCTAGCCCCCTCACGCTAAAATCAAGCCAACCCATGAATGCATTCGTTGGAAATTAAATGCTCCTATCCTTAGTTAGGAAACCATCGTGCAAAAGGACACCGGCCATCACTTCTCCGATGGATTCACCGGCGGCTTGCACTGTATTCCATCCTTTGCGTGGCCTCGCCCACCAGCGCCTCGGCGATCGACCTGAGCAGAGATGGTGACACAACGGGTCAAGTACTACCCCGGAGTACATAATCTGGTTCAAGGAGTATGGAAATGGAATACATACAGTACGTACCTGTGAAGCCTGCGTTGCATCCACTGCGTGGCCGGGTCCGTCTGCATGTTGGCCTCGCGCGCGTCCCCGCCCGCCGCCACGTTGGCCGTGGCCGAGCCCGCGTCCGCGCCCGCCTGCGCCTTGGCCGCGCCCCGCGTCTTCCGCCGGCGTGTGTACGTCAAGTCGCCCGTGCTCCGCAGAAGCAGCTCGCCTTTGTTCAAGGAGGTCCGCCTCATCGTCGGCTTCTTTGCTGGCATGAAGTCGATCATGCTCGCCACCATTGCCGTCATGAAGGGAATGCTCTGCTTCTACATGGAGCCCGCAATGAAAAAATTATCCCGCTATTACTGCAAAAAGGTGAGATTGCACAAGAACATACCGTCGTCGGAGTCGTCGGAAGCTAGCCAGTCATAGTCGTATCCAAGATCACAGGCCCTGTCTTCATTCTCCTCAATTGAATCCCAATTAGGTGCTGGATGCAAGTCTAGATCAACCATGCTTTCTGTTGGCCACGTACTGGAAGAAGGGGGAAATGAAAAAAACCAGGCGGAGTTGACTCATTTTGTACTCGAGAACATATTTTAAAATCTTCATTCTGTTGGCGCCAAGTGACTTCCCTCCCTTTTACTGTTTGCCGCGCGAGCTCCTTTTCCTATAGGAGGCAACACAGTTATTTGCATCGCTGATTTCTTGGGATACGGGGATTGCATGTGCCATGCAAGGCCGGCAGCGTATCTGCATGCAGCGGCCAAATCAGTGGAGGCGCACCTAATTGATTTCCAACGCTAAACCAAATCAGTGGATTCCAACACCAAATCTGCATGCAGCGGCCAAGTAGTAGCGGCCAAGTAGTACCAGGGGTAGTATTGTCCCAGATGCTCCAAAAATTGCTGCCTTGGTTATCGAGCTGGAAAAAATGCATCTTAGATAAATGAACGGAGAGAGTATTAATTAAAGCTAGGCCATGTAGGATGGAATAAGAACATAGATTTGACCCTTTTTTTCCTACAATTTTTCCCATATGATTGACATGTATCTGTTGCGGTGTGCCTTTATGAGCAAGCATCACCTGGCACGAATTTTTCGAGGAAGAAAAGTGGGATTACTGATTCACACACTCCTAGCACACCGAAGCCGTGGAAAGCACAGGTACATACAAGCCCCCAAAAGAGTCTAGTACGATATGAAATTTCGTTGCCCAAAAAATATATATGAAATTTCTAATATTTTTTTGTCATCTGCTAATGTTAGGGTGCATCACCCGTCACCATCGTGGCTTCTTTAAATAAAGTGACAACGGCTAGAGAGAAGATATGTATATATTATTTTATTCAAACAACACACGTACAGTAGGTAATAATAACTTGTCGCACTACATTGCCTTCTCTCTAGCCGGATAATTATTGTGATACTAGTAATCATGCACGTGCAACGCACGTCTCGACAAATTACAAAACAGTAAAACTGAGATAGCTATGCACTTTCACAGTGATTTGAGAACCATGAACATCCGATACATCTTATATATGCACCAAATTGTTCGGTCCTCCGCCCTCCGGCAATGCGTCCCCCACCTGAGTTAAATGAAAGCGCCCGCTGCTCCTTAGACTGCTCTCATGGTGTTCTCATGAACTGGGCCAAGTCCTAGCCCACAGGGCCGCGAGGGAATTAAGACCTTTAGGCCTTCGATCGAGTGTACTTCGCACTGATGTAATCTTGAACCAGCGGATGACCTCCCTCTCCCTTTTGCCACTTTCTCTAGTAGTGTCATTTTGTCTGTGTTCTGTTTGCCTCCTCTTTTCAGCCGGTTCATGACAATTGTTGCATGCATTTCTGGAGGCTCCTCAACCTCTGTTTTCTGGAGACCTAGCTGACTCCAACACCAACAGCCTCTCCCAATGGTGTCCAGTTCCCCACCTCAACACTACACCAGAGTATGTACAACCATTGATGACAGATGAGGCAGGCCATCGGTGGTAGTTATGTCAATCAAGAGGCTATTGGTAGCGGAAGCGAATGGCTTTGAGAAGGAGATTTGTCCGATGGGCAATGAGAAGGCGATAGTGAAGGTTTTGGTGCACAAGAGGAGGCGGCAGCGGATGTAGCGGAGCAGTTTGGTAGCATTTTCTGTTTTGATCTGAACAACTGATGTGGTAAAAAATTGTGTCTGTCGTACTCTTTGCTCAGGTTAGATAAAGGGGGTCTTCACTGAACCATGCTGGACTTCACGTGTACAGGATCTGTTTTCAGACAACTATCATCTTACGTAGCAACTTCTGTAAATTGGACACAGCTATCAACTAAATGCCACACACTGTCCATATTATTTGTGAAAAAAAGAGACATAATCTGAACGAAACAGTCGTGGAACAAACTGAAAAAAATATCAACATATATCCCTTGCAATGGGTCAGAACGAACAATGGAGTTGTTGATTAATCAATAATAAAAACACAATCTGAACTATTTCCCTGAAAAAGAAGTAAAATAAAATTCAGAACTATACCGGAAAGAAAAATCAAAGCGTGTCTATGCCTTTCAATGGATCATTGGAAACAAGGTAGTTGTTGTCTTGCTGCAGGAATTTACGAATTCATCAAGTTCCAAACTGGGCCGCATGGTAGGAAAAGACCTTTTGGTATTCCACATGCCGTTCAGATCATGCAGGTTAGTGGTATTCTTGCTTCAGTTTTGCCCCTTGTATTTTGTCTGTCACTCATTAAAAATTTCACCTAATGATGCATCTCTCTGTGATTCAATTCTATTGACATGTAACTTGCACGGTGCCAACACAAGGAATATCACATTTATTTTTCAACTGAAGACATTAAGAATAGCAAATGTACATCTATAAAGTGTCACTCTATGTCCTTCCATGTGCCAAATAAACAAAGTTAAGAATTAAGAAACAACCAGGCATGTCCTATTTCCTATTATATTAAGATGACCTAGCTAGGTTTTCTTGCTTATGCATCACTCAGGAAAAATAGCATGTCACATAAAGTTCACAGAATCATCTTCCAGGTGCCATACACTGTCCATAGAAAAGAAACTGGAAAAAAAATCAAATCCTGAACCCTACAAGCTACACACAAGTTATGAGTGTCTGGTCTTGAGGTGCAGGCCTTGGTGCCATAAACGGCAATGTAAGACTGCATAATAACAAAGATAAAACACAAACAAGTAGAGCTGGTACCAAGTAGCAGTCTGGCAAAGGAGATGAATCACAAGTGTAGCTTGAGTAAAGGAGGCAGGAGCCAAACTTGAGTAGAGTACAAAAGAAAATATACAAGTCGCTAGTGTAGAAATACAGGGGAGATGGCATATTTTTCAGTAAGTCACAACAACCCTTATTTCTGACTGCAGGGTACTATTCAATCTTCAGAAATAAATGATATGCAATGCAAAAACTAATGAGAGTAATCTTTCTATAATTAAATTAACATACTCAGGCAAAAGAAACATGTGTTACTGGTCCTATAATTAATAGGCATAATATGAAATCAACAGAATGATCCCCAAATTTACTAATGTGTATCATCAAACTTATACCCAAACTTGTGTTCTAATCATGCATTATGTCCTTAAAATTGCAGAGATAAAATCTTCAGTCGCTAATCCCTAATTCACTTGTTGTTGTGAAGCTGCTGAGGGGCAGGGCAGTGCTGGCATCCAGGGGCGTGGCGTCAAGCCACTGCGGCGCGAGGTGGCTGTGTCCACGCGTGCTCCCGCGGCACCCATGGAAGAAGCCTTGGCAGGGCGGCGTCCTGATGAGCAGTTGTAAGAGGAGGGTGATGGGGAGGTTAGGGGGCACCTCGCAAATCCTGGTGCCCTTGATGCCGAACCATTTGAGGGTGCAGCCTGTTTGGGCTAGAGCGAGCTCACCCTTGCAGGACCCTTCCAGCTTCATGGCGTCGCTCCCCTTGAACAGATCCACCATGCAGATCCCGCACACCGCCTCCTCCGCGCTCCTCCTTCTCTCCTATCTATCTCTCTCACATGGGTGACTCAAGCCACGGGACGGCAGGCAAACTCCTCCTCT
>NC_053027.1:30615934-30627351 GCF_003073215.2 Triticum urartu
ATCCTGTCCACTTTACTACTGAACTCATTTACCAAAATGAGTTTGATATACAACATGGTAAACATGTGATATGTCTGCTTGTTTCTCTTTTAGAATGCGGACAAAATATTGGAGAACAGTACCGCGTTATCCAATGGTAAAGGAAGTAATGCAGATAAGGTTCAAGATAGTGAGACATCCCTGTTGGTCTCCAAGAAAGCTGATAAAAACTATCTTGACGACAGTGAGGGAACCCAAAAGTCCTGTCTTGATGTAGTGTTCGAGTTCCTGGCCACTACTGCTGGCACAAGCTCTTCAAACTCGCTGCCTGAATCAGTTCATCTTCTTGAGTCTCAACTTCAAGTTCAAAGACATCGATCAGATATGCTGCGGCAGGAAGCTGAAGGACTGAGGAAGTCCCTGCAGAATTCAGATGCATATTTTCTGGTGCAACAGCAAGCGCTGGAGGATTTAAGCGCCAAACAAGAGAAAGTTAATAAGCTTGCTAAGCATCTTGCCAGCATTATGGGTACCTAGGATATTGTTTCTTGAGAACTTCTGAAGTGGTTTTAGTTCTGGATTTGTTTTGCTGCGGCGTTTATTTGCGCTGGTCGCCAACTTTTGCTTTGTTCCCTATATTTGCACTGGTGGCGAACTTTGATGCCCAATGGATGTATTATGTGTAATAGCCGTGATAGCCTAGCGTTAGTTGCTTGCTTATTTATGTCATTGTTGTCTTGTTTATTTGTTTGCTTGTAGTCATTGCAGTTCTTTTTCCGTGGTTAGCTAGTGGCTGCAATAACCTATTTTTTAAAACTAGGCCACAATAACCATGGGCTAATATTTACTGTAGTGACACTGGGCCTCCTACTGGTCGTAGAAACAGTGGGCCTTCTACGGGCCGTAGAAACAATGGGCCTTCTACGGGCCATAGAAACAATGGGCCTTCTGCGGGCCATATTATCAATGGGCCTTATACGGGCCATATAATCGATTGGCCAAACATGGGCCAAATAGACCGCATTATGGCCGTAAACAGGCTAGAGTTGGAATCGTCCGTTCATGGGCCGACCATAACGGGCCATCGTTAATAGGCTGTATTTGATGACGCTATGAAATCGGCCCAACGTATTAACGGACCACAAATGGGCCGACTGTAACCACGAGCTGAATTTGGCCCACAAGCAGAAAATGACAGTAATGGGCCGTAAGTAAACAAATGCTGGAAATGAGCCCAAGAATAAATGGGCTCTGAGACGGCCGAAAGATAACATGGGCTGGAAACGGCCCAACGAAATAACGGGCCGTTAATGGGTATAAAGTGATACACTGTTCATTATGGGCCAGTTTCACCACGGGCCGTTAATGGGTGTAAAGTGATACACTGTTCATTACGGGCCAGTTTCACCATGGGCCGTTAGTAGGCCAAGAGTTACATAGGGCCTCATATGGGCCGAAAGACGTCATGGGCCATACATGGGCCAGAAGTGAAAACAGGCTGGAATCATATTGGATGGCCCAGATGACGCTACTGGGCCTAATTCGGATAGGGCGTAACGGGCCTTGAGTTAGCGGGTAAATGGGCTATATTCGAACATGCCGTTAACAGGCTTTCCATGGGCTAGCCCGCCAGCTTTTGACCAAGTCAAACGGGCCAACCTTTTCACAGGAATGGGCCTCTGTTGGGCCGTGCCACATGTCGACGTATCATAGGCGCCTTCCGTCCAATGAGTGGTTGACATCTGTCCCAACGATGAGCCGACACGTGTTTCCTCCAGCCAATGATGATTTTACATGTGGAAAATCCCCATTGGTAGTGGCTGTAACGGGTTATCGGATCCAAAACCCGACCCGATATCTTAACGGCGTTCCGTTACGGGTGGATGCCACATGTCGGTCACCCTTGACGAAAGCACTTCTGTGACGCGTGATTTATCGTCATGGAAGTGGACACTTCTGTGATGATAATTTTGGTAATGTCATGGAACACTTCTACGACAGCACAGGTATGACTATCTTGATTCTGTCATAAATTTGTCATGGATGTACATGCATGACAAAAAAAGCGACCTACTGTGACAAACACGTATCATCACGAAAGTGTATTTTTTTGTAGTGATGTCACTTACCTCTTGAATTAGAACATAAGGCATATTGGGCTATTAAAGAGCTCAACTATGACGCTTGCCGGAGAGAAGAGGTTATTTGACATTAGCTCACTTGATGAATGGAGAACCCAAGCCTATGAGAATGCCAAACTGTTTAAAGAAAAAGTTAAAAGATGGCATGACAAAAGGATACAAAAGCGTGAGTTCAATGTAGGTGATTATGTATTGTTATACAACTCTCGTTTAAGATTTTTTTTGCAGGCAAACTTCTCTCTAAATGGGAGGTCCTTACGTTATCGAGGAGGTCTATCATTCCGGTGCCATAAAAATCAACAACTTCGAAGGCACAAATCCGAAGGTGGTGAACGGCCAAAGAATCAAACATTATATCTCAAGTAATCCTATAAATGTTGAGACTAATACTATTGAAACCGTAACCCCGGAGGAATACATAAGGGACACTTTCCGGAATGTTTCAGACTCTGAAAAGGAATAGGTACGTGGTACGGTAAGTAAACCGACTCCAAAACAGTTCTAATGGCAATTTTTCTCCGTTTTGGAATATTTAAGAAAATAGGAAAATAAGAAGCAGACCGGAAGTACACGAGGCTTCCACGAGGGTGGAGGGCGCGCCCCCTGCCTCGTGGGCACTCCGTGTGCCCTTCGGACTCTGTTTCTTGCATGATACTTCTTTTAGGTCGGTAAAAATTCACTATATAATCTCCCGAAGGTTTTGACCACCGTATCACGCAAATATCTTCTTTGTTTCGAGCTTGTTTTTCTGACAGATCTAGGTCGCCAAGTCGTCTTCAAGTGCCCCCAAGGACAAGTTCTTCGAGAAGGTCATCAACCCCTACCTCGTGGAGGTGCTGCAACACCCTCAAACCATTGAGATGCGTGAGGGGTTGTTGCACATCGCGATGTTGAGGGACCAAGGAGGACCGGAAGCATGGAGACAAGGCTCGAGGCAATGGAGCAACAAGTTTTCAAGTGTCAGGAGATGGTGGAGCGTGGACTCGACTCCAATCACATAATGATCACGGAGTTCACCAACAACCACAAGCTGGACGCCAAGGACATTGGGGAGGCCATCTTCAAGCTTCATGAGAAAATCGAGCGCCTCCAAGCCCAGATCTATGACCTGCAAAACCAAAACTGTGAGTATGAATATAGATTCAAGAGGATGAGTTTGGCTGCAGATTTGAGGATCTCGAGACTCGATCATCCTTCTATGATGGTGAGCCTATGCCTTGGAAGATGGACGACAAGCCTACATCATCAACAACTCCTTCATCACCACCTCCGAGGAAGGAACATAAACACATGGGTATGGGCACTCCCCTTGGCAACTGCCAAGCTTGGGGGAGTGCCCCGGTATCGTATCACCATCACTTTTATCTTTACCGTTTTTCTTAGTTCGATCCTTTTGATAATATCTTGATCTAGTAGAATAAAGTTTTAGTATGATCTAGTTGTGAGTTTTGCTTTATGATCTTCTTATGTAATCGAGTCCGTGAGCTATATATAATAAAGATTAGTGTTGAGTCAAGGGCTTGATTATTTTTCTATGATCTTGAGGGAATAAAATAAAAGAGAAAATAAAAAGAAATAAAGAGATCATATGGATCTTATGGAGAGTAATGAGCTCACATATAAAGAGTATGATGAATAAAAGTTGTTGAGAGTTGACAAACATAGTTTTGGTCATTGTTGCAATTAATAGGAAGTAATAAAGAAAGAGAGGTTCACATATAAATATACTATCTTGGACATCTTTTATGATTGTGAGCACTCATTAAAATATGACATGCTAAAGAGTTGATGTTGGACAAGGAAGACAACGTAATGGGTTATGTTTTCTTACATCTGAGATAAATTATATTGTCATGGATCATCCAACATGTTGAGCTTGCCTTTCCCTCTCATGCTAGCCAATTTCTTTGCACCAAGTAGAGATACTACTTGTGCTTCCAAATATCCCTAAACCCAGTTTTTCCATGAGAGTCCACCATATCTACCTATGGATTGAGTAAGATCCATCAAGTAAGTTGTCATTGGTGCAAGCAATAAAAAAATTTCTCTCTAAATATGTATGACTTATTAATGTGGAGAAAATAAGATTTATACCATCTTGTGATATGGAAGAAATAAAAGCGACGGACTGCATAATAAAGGTCCATATCACAACTGGCAATATAAAGTGACGTTCTTTTGCATTAAGATTTCGTGCATCCAACCATAAAAGCGCATGACAACCTCTGCTTCCCTCTACGAAGATCTGAATATATATAGTTAATTGGATGTGAGTTTTCATGAACTATTATTGTTGACATTACCCTTGATGTAAAACGTTGGGAGGCAAAACTATAAGCCCCTATCTTTCTCTGTGTCCGATTAAAACTTCATACCCATAAATATTGCGTGAGTGTTAGCAATTGTGAAAGACAAAAAGATGGTTGAGTATGTGGATTGCTGAAAAGCTCTTATATTGACTCTTTCCTATGTTATGATAAATTGCAATTGCCCCAATGACTGAGATTAGAGTTTGTTGGTTCTCAATGAAGTTTATGATTCACACTTGAAATTGTGATTGAATTGTTACTTTAGCATAAGAGATCATATGACAATATATATATATGTTGTTCTAAGAATGATCATGATGCCCTCATGTCGGTATTTTATTTTATCGACACCTCTATCTCCAAACATGTGGACATATTTTTCGATTTCGGCTTTCTCTTGAGGACAAGCGACGTCTAAGCTTGGGGGAGTTGATACATCCATTTTGCATCATGCTTTTATATCGATATTTATTGCATTATGGGCTGTTATTACACATTATGTCACAATACTTATGCCTATTCTCTCTTATTTTACAAGGTTTACATGAGAGAGGGAGAATGCCGGCAGCTGGAATTCTGGGCTGGAAAAGGAGCAAATATTAGAGACCTATTCTGCACATCTCCAAAAGTCCTGAAACTTCACGGGAGACGTTTCCAGAATATATATAAAAATATTAGGGCGAAAGAAGTACCTGAGGGGGCCCACACCCCACTGGACGGGTGGGGGCGCGCCCTACCCCCTGGGTCGCGCCCCCTGCCTCGTGGCCCCCTGGTGGCCCTCCGATGCCCATCTTCTGCTATATGAGGTCTTTGTCGAAAAAAATCATAAGCAAGCTTTGGGGAAGAAACTCCGCCGCCATGAGGCGGAACCTTGGCGGAACCAATCTAGGGCTCCGGCAGAGCTGTTCTGCCGGGGAAACTTCCTCCGGGAGGGGGAAATCATCACCATCGTCATCCAGCGATCCTCTCATCGGGAGGGGGTGAATCTCCATCAACATCTTCACCAGCACCATCTCATCTCAAACCCTAGTTCATCTCTTGTATCCAATCTTTGTAATCCAAACCTCAGATTGGTACCTGTGGGTTGCTAGTAGTGTTGATTACTCCTTGTAGTTGATGCTAGTTGGTTTACTTGGTGGAAGATCATATGTTCAGATCCATTATGCATATTAATACCCCTCTGATTATGAACATGAATATGCTTTGTGAGTAGTTACGTTTGTTCCTGCGGACATGGGAGAAGTCTTGCTATTAGTAGTCATGTGAATTTGGAATTCGTTCAATATTTTGATGAGATGTATGTTGTCATCCCTCTAGTGGTTTCATGTGAACGTCGACTACATGACACTTCACCATTGTTTGGGCCTAGAGGGAGGCATTGGGAAGTAATAAGTAGATGATGGGTTGCTAGAGTGATAGAAGCTTAAACCCTAGTTTTATGCATTGCTTCGTAAGGGGCTGATTTGGATCCATATGTTTCATGCTATGGATAGGTTTACCTTAATACTCCTGTTGTAGTTGCGGATGCTTGCAATAGGGGTTATCATAAGTGGGATGCCTGTCCAAGTAAGGACAGCACCCAAGCACCGGTCCACCCACATATCAAATTATCAAAGTACCAAACGGGAATCATATGAGGGTGATGAAAACTAGCTTGACGATAATTCCCATGTGTCCTCGGGAGCGCTTTACTTCATATAAGAGTTTGTCCAGGCTTTTCCTTTGCTACAAAAAGGATTGGGCCATCTTGCTGCACCTTATTTACTTTTATTACTTGCTACTCGTTACAAATTACCTTATCACAAAACTATCTGTTACCGATAATTTCAGTGCTTGCAGAGAATACCTTACTGAAAACTGCTTATCATTTCCTTTAGCTCCTCGTTGGGTTTGACACTCTTACTAATTGAAAAGGCTACGATAGATCCCCTACACTTGTGGGCATCAACCGTCAACAATGAGGGAGGGGATAAGAGTGCCCCCTCCGGCTCCACAAGTCCTCCCCCACCTACCTCCACCCACTTCCCGATTCCCCTCGCCCTCTCTGCCCGCTCCTCCTCTCCACCCTCACCCAACTTCACCTCGCACGAACGGCCGCCGTCACTGGCCAACACGCTCCGGTCACGCGACCACCATGCCTTCCTCGCGACCGCATCGTTCCCAACTGCGCCGCCTCCCTTGACTACGCCTCCCCGACGAGCCACAGGACGCCGGCCCCCGCGAACGCTGCCCCGACCTCGTCTTCCACTTTGGATCACAGGACCTCGTCGGTGTCGATCCGCTCCACAGCAGCTCCTAAACCTCCCACGGGCCTTTCTTGCACCGCACGATGAGCCCCTCATCCTCTCCCCTCACTCCCCTGGCCTTTTGTGCTCCCAAAGCCACCGCGTCCGCCATGGCCGAGCTCGGCTCCGTCGTGCAGCTAGTCATCGTCGCTGTAGTCGTTGCCAAGGCCGGGAAAGCACAACAACGTGCTCAGGGCGCGTCCCTGGTGCCGCCCGAGCCTCTAGCTTGTCTCCTCGTGCCCTCTAGCTACGTACCGCACATCGGCCAAATTCCGGCGCCGCTACGGTCGATGCCGACGTCGACTCCGTCCGTTTCAGACCACGTGAGTGTCGTAGATCGACGCGGCTCGATTCCCTCGTCCAAACGCCGGTGCCGCTCACCTCCGCCCCGCCTCGCCCATAGCCACCCGGGCCTGCTCATGTGCGCACGCCGCCCGCGTTCCTGTCCCGTCCCGCTGGCCCCAGCCTCGTGCGGCCACTTCCCTCCACTGCTTCTGTCGCTACTCCTGCAGGCGGCTCGCGCGCGCCCACTGCTCCTAGCCGCGACCTGCGCGCCAGCCGCCCTCACGCACGGACTCACCTGGACCGCGCTCGCTCTCCGCCTTTGCAACCTCCTCTGCTCGAAGCTGGTGCTGCCTCATGCCGCCCCAGCTGTTACCACGGCCACTCCTAGGCACGGCTCGCCGCCCCCAACCGAACGCACCCCCGGGCGTCAAATGCACGCCGGGGACAAATCCCGATGGCCGCATGAGCCCTCCGCCCATACAGGGCTCGCCGGAGCTCACTCCGGCATAGGTGCCGATGTGGCCACCCCTCTGGGTCACTGCCTAGTGCTCCCAGGGGACCTGCTGGCCCTATTGACCCAATCAACGGCTGACTGGGCAACACCCAGTCACTGCTAGCGGGTCACGCGCGGGCCCGTTGACTGGTCAGCCGGCCGCTGATGCATTGATGACACCTTGCTGATATCATTTTTCCTTTTCTGTCGATTTAAAGTAAATAAAATGATTTCAGAATATGTTTAAAACTTAGAAAATTCATAGAAAATAATATGTAACTCGGATGAGAAAGTTTTATACATGAAAGTTGCTCGGAAAAATCCAACGAATCCGAATACATGTTCCGTTTACCTATCAGATGCCTCTAACTATCTGAACATGGAAGACTCCCCCTCGGTCATCTGTCTGACACAGGTCCGGAACCGGGAAAACATTCCCGGTTGTTTTCCCCCTTCACCTAGGTTGACCCTAGTTCTGCTTTTCATCATGTCATGCTTAGTGGTAACTCTGTTGCTCTGTATTTACTGTTTCTTCCCCCTCTTCTCTCCAGTAGACCCTGAGACGTGTTGCCCCTGTGATCGACTATGTCGACGATGACCCTTCTTTTGCAGCAAAGCTCCAGGCAAGCAAACCCCCCTTGAGCATTCCGATATCGCCATTTCTTTCCCTCTCATGCTTGCATTAGAACTGCTACTGTTTTTGTATGATCCTATTCTGATGCATAGCCTGTTTTTGTTACCTGCTTTCATACCTTACCTGCTTATTCTAAACTGCTTAGTATAGGTTGGTTAGAGATCCATCAGTGACCCCCACCTTGTCCCAGTTGCCCCTTTTATGTTTGATGACTCGATCAACGTGATCGACGTCCAGGCCCCGACACCGCACATCACCCTTAGTTGTACGACTCTGCAGAGTTACTATCGAGTGCCAAGGGTGATACCTCGTCACACTTCTGATGTTAACCTGTAGTGTAACTATTCGGTTGGTTATCGAGGGTGATTCCTCCTTCACCACTCCCGATAATGACTCTGTCGTGCAACCCCTCAAGTGTGGACCAACGAGGGTGATTCCTCCAAGTCCACCTTGATGGTTACATCGAGTGGGAATCCATCGAGGGTGATTCCTCAGGTTCCCCTGGTTGTTTCAGACACACGGTTACTTTGACTTACCATAAAACCATGATGACATCGGGTCGGCCTGAGGGGTACCCGCGAGTGATGTGAAGTTGGGTTGATCTGGAGGATACCCGCAAGTTTTCCACGCGGCGCAGCCGGGCATTCTTAGCCCTTGCGCAAGTTCGTGAGACGGGGCGACAGGACCACATATCGTGGATCATTGATCGTTACCGCACACTACCAAGACACTAACGGTTTGGATATTTGATCCAAGTAGGCTGTTGGTGTCAAAACCGGTGGATCTCGGGTAGGGGGTCCCGAACTGTGCGTCTAGGCCGGATGGTAACAGGAGGCAAGGGACACGAAGTTTTACCCAGGTTCGGGCCCTCTCGATGGAGGTAAAACCCTACGTCCTGCTTGATTAATATTGATGATATGGGTAGTACAAGAGTAGATCTACCACGAGATCGGAGAGGCTAAACCCTAGAAGCTAGCCTATGGTATGATTGTTGTGTCTGTATGTTGTCCTACGGACTAAAACCCTCCGGTTTATATAGACACCAGAGAGGGTTAGGGTTACACAAAGTCGGTTACAATGGTAGGAGATCTGCATATCGTATCGCCAAGCTTGCCTTCCACGCCAAGGAAAGTCCCTTCCGGACACGGGACGAAGTCTTCAATCTTGTATCTTCATAGTCCAGGAGTCCGGCTGAAGGTATAGTCCGGCCATCCGGACACCCCCTAATCCAGGACTCCCTCAGTAGCCCCTGAACCAGGCTTCAATGACGACGAGTCCGGCGCGCAGATTGTCTTCGGCATTGCAAGGCGGGTTCCTCCTCCAAGTACTTCATAGAAGATTTTGAACACAAAGATAGTGTCCGGCTCTGCAAAATAAGTTTCCACATATTGCCATAGAGAGAATAATATTTACACAAATCTAATCTGCTGACGTATTCCGTAGTGTGACACACCACGGCCAAGCCTTTATCCGAGTCATTTTATTATCCCACCTCAGCGCGTCATGCGAGGCGGTTTCCTTGGCACGTCTTGTTAAAGCAGAGATCGTGTCCCCTTATTCCGGGATTCTCATCAATACGGGCGTGGGTAACCCAACCGCTTCTAGGACTCCTAGATTATAGGCAAGTCCAAACGGACACGGAGAGGACGCTTGATATTCACCCTCTTTATAAAGGGACAAGGCTTTTATTTTTCCCTCCCGTGCTCAATCGAATCCTTCCCCCACCTCAAGCTCAAACGCCCAAAGTTCAGGTCAGGTGCTCCGAACCTTCAGTCATGTCCGGATCTAGCCTTCAAGGCCGATGGGTGCCTTCCTCCGTCACGGAAGAAGACATCAAAAAGTTGAGGGAGGCCAGATATCTGACCGCCGAGATTTTGCATCGGCTGCCTCGAGGGCAGGCCGTCCCCTCCCGAACCCAACGAGAACGTCGTGTTCGTCTCCCACTTCCTCCGAGGTCTAGGCCTTGCTCTGGATCCTTTCGTCAGGGGTTTGATGTTTTATTAGGGCTAGACTTCCATGATCTAGCTCCGGACTCCTTTCTTCATATCACGACATTTATTGTCGTGTGCGAGGCCTTCCTCCGGGTTACCCCTCACTTTGGCCTATGGCTCAAGACCTTTGAAGTAAAGCCGAAGATGATCGAGGGGCAACATGCAGCGTGTGGAGGTGCCTCAATACGCAAGATGACGGGAGCTCCATGGCCCAAAGGTTCCATCCCAGAGGTGTCTGAATTGTGGCAACAGGAGTGGTTCTACATCACGGCTCCTAGAAGTGCCAAGTGGGCGGCCGCCCCTGTTTTCCGCTCGGGCCCTCCACCACAACTGATGTCATGGATCAGCAGAGGTCTGAGCTGGGGTCCAGCCAAGGACGTGCCTATACTGCAAAGCCGCATTCGAGATCTCTTCAATGGAGATTTCAGTTTGGTTGCGGTAATACAAGTTATGCTGGTTCGTCAAGTCCAGCCTTGCAAATGCCGGCCTCTTCGCCTGTGGGAGTTCAATCCCGAGGGACCGCGTGTCATTCAAAATTTTCTCGGCCTGACGCACGAGGAGATGTACAAGTCATTCTTCGGACCTCAGGTGGAGTGTCCGGAAATCACCGAGGACGTGGGCCTGAGTAGTAACCGCGCCGCCGAACAGGTAAGGCATCTCTCCGGCCGAACATACTATACTCTCCTTTGTTACGAAGTTATTTCTGAGAGTTCGCTTTTTGACCAGGACTGGCTAACAAAGGCGAAGTTGATTCGGTGTTCGGCCCCCCTCCCTGAGGGTTTGGAAAATCCGGTATTGGAAAAGATGCTCCAGACCGCACCTTGCCCGGAGCCCTTGAAGGAAGATACTGTGGAGGATAATACGGGCGGACGCGGGCCCCCAACGCTGCCCATTCTAACCGAGGGAGCGAGCGTCTCCATGAAGGAAGACGACCAGAAGAGGAAAAGGACTGCGCCCGGGGATTCGGAAGCCGAAGCTTCCAAACGGGAGAAGAAGTCTCCCACAGAGGGTCCTACCTTGGGGGCGCTGTTGCCGCACAAAGTCCGCGGGGGGATCAATTCTCCGCGAGTCGTAAGTGACCCGAAATACTTTAATAGTACAGATATGCCATCTTTTTCTTCTGAGAAAATAACCACCGCATATATCTTTGCAGTTCGGGCCTTAGCCCCTCTCAAATGAGCTCGTCTTCGGGGGATCTTCTTCCAGAGATGATGGAGAGCGAAACGCCTCCTCCGGACTCCTCCGCTCCGGAAGCGGGCGACCCTGAAGTGTCATCGCGGAGGGCCTCTCCCTCTCTCGA
>NC_053027.1:30628351-30639571 GCF_003073215.2 Triticum urartu
TATTTTATTTTATCGACACCTCTATCTCTAAACATGTGGACATATTTTTCGATTTCGGGTTTCGCTTGAGGACAAGCGAGGTCTAAGCTTGGGGGAGTTGATACGTCCATTTTGCATCATGCTTTTATATCAATATTTATTGCATTATGGGCTGTTATTACACATTATGTCACAATACTTATGCCTATTCTCTCTTATTTTACAAGGTTTACATAAAGAGGGGAATGCCGGCAGCTGGGATTCTGGGCTGGAAAAGGAGCAAATATTAGAGACCTATTCTGCACAGCTCCAAAAGTCCTGAAACTTCACGGATGATGTTTTCCAATATATATAAAAATTGAGCGCAAGAACTTCACCAGGGGGGCCACACCCTGCCCACGAGGGTGGGGGCGCGCCCTACCCCCTGGGGCCCCCTACCTCGTGGGCCCCCTGGTGGCCCTCCGGTGACCATCTTCTGCTATATGACTCTTTCGATGGGAAAAAATCATAAGCCATCTTCTCGGACGAAACTCCGCCGCCACGAGGCGGAACCTTGGCGGGCCAATCTAGGGTTCTGGGGGCTGTTCTGCCGGGGAAACTTCCCTCCCGGAGGGGGAAATCATCGCCATCGTCATCACCAACGCTCCTCTCATCGGGAGAGGGCAATCTCCATCAACATCTTCATCAGCACCATCTCATCTCAAAACCCTAGTTCATCTCTTGTATCCAATTCTTGTCTCCAAGTCCGGGATTGGTGCTAGTGGTTGCTAGTAGTGTTAACTACTCCTTGTAGTTGATGCTAGTTGGTTTAATATTGGTGGAATCATATGTTCATCCTATATGCATATTAATACCTCTGATTATGAACGTGTTTATGCTTTGTGAGTAGTTACTTTTGTTCCTGAGGACATGGGAGAAGTCTTGCTATTAGTAGTCATGTGAATTTGGTATTCGTTCGATATTTTGATGAGATGTATGTTGTCTCTCCTCTAGTGGTGTTATGTGAAGTCGACTACATGACACTTCACCATTGTATTTGGGCCTAGAGGAAGGCATTGGGAAGTAATAAGTAGATGATGGGTTGCTAGAGTGACAGAAGCTTAAACCCTAGTTTATGCGTTGCTTCGTAAGGGGCTGAATTGGATCCATATGTTTCATGCTATGGTTAGGTTTACCTTAATACTTTTGTTGTATTGCGGATGCTTGCAATAGAGGTTAATCATAAGTGGGATGTTTGTTCAAGTAAGGGCAGCACCCAAGCACCGGTCCACCCACATACCAAATTATCAAAGTACCGAACGCGAATCATATGAGCGTGATGAAAACTAGCTTGATGATATTCCCATGTGTCCTCGGGAGCGCTTTCTATATAAGAGTTTGTCCAGGCTTGTCCTTTGCTACAAAAAGGATTGGGCCACCTTGCTGCACTTTATTTACTTTTGTTACTTGTTGCTCGTTACAAATTATCTATCACAAAACTATCTGTTACCACTTATTTCAGTACTTGCAGAGAATACCTTGCTGGAAACCGCTTATCATTTCCTTCTGCTCCTCGTTGGGTTCGACACTCTTACTTATCGAAAGGACTATGATAGATCCCCTATACTTGTGGGCCATCACAGTTCTCGAATCGAGGTTCTTGATGGGTTTGGCTTCAATCCATTTAGTGAACTTGTCGACTGCAACAAGCAGTTGGGTGAAACCACTTTTGCGAGTCCTCAAGGGTCCAACCATATCCAATCCCCAAACAGCAAACGACCAGACAAGTGGAATGGTCTTCAACACTGAAGCGGGCTTGTGAGCCATGTTACAGTAAAACTGGCAGTCCTCACACTTGTCGACTATTTCCTTCGCCATTTCATTTGCCCATGGCCAGTAAAAACCTGCTCGGTATGCTTTGGCCACGATTGTACGAGAGGACGCATGGTGACCACAGGTCCCCGAGTGGATATCATTAAGGATCATTCGACCTTCCTCCGGGGTAATGCACCGTTGAGCAACTCCAGTCACACTCTCCCTGTACAGTCGACCACTTAGCACAGTGAAGGCTTTGGATCGACGGACAATCTGTCATGCTTCATCTTCATCTTCTGGAACCTTTTCCTGGAATATATGCAATGTACGACACTATCCAGTCAGGATTGATAACCAAAACTTCAGTCAGATCAATAGAACTCTTAGGTTGCAGGGGTTTTCTGTGAAGGGATCCTCTTGAAATGATGGTGTGTGAAGATGCTCCAAGAACACATTGCTGGGAATGGGCTCTGCTTGGAACCTATCTTTGCCAGGTCATCCTGCCTGATTCTTCAGTCGGGGAATGTGGTGGAGCTCTAGCCCTTCAAACTTCTTTTCTAACTTTCTCACTGCATTGCAATAGCCAGTCATAGCTGGGCTTCTGACGTCCCACTCCTTCATCACTTGATTGACCACCAAATCTGAGTCGCCGTAGACCATTAGGCGACGGACGCCGAGTGAAATGGCCATTCGCAACCCATACAGAAGTGCTTCGTATTCAGCTTCATTTATTGGAGGAATCAAAGTGAATCTGAAGGACATAACTGAGTTTGTCACCTCGCGGGGGATACCAGAACTACTCCAGCGCCAGAACCATTCAACATCTTGGATCCATCAAAGAACATAGTCCAATGTTCGAGTGGACTTGAGTCGGTTGCTGTTGTTCAATCCACTCGACGAGGAAATCTGCTATTGCCTGGGACTTGATTGCTTTCTTTGCCTCAAACTTGATATCCAACGGAAGGAGTTCAATCGCCCACTTTGCCACTCGACCAGTTGCGTCTCTGTTGTTCAAATTTCTGACAATGGAGATCATCTGACTGTGATAGAGTGATCTGAGAAATAATGTGCAACCTTCTTCAGTCAAGTAAATTCCATAGACAAGCTTCTATAATGCGGATATCTCTGCTTGGACGGAGTTAAGACTTCGAAATATAGTACACTGGCGCTGAACCTTATAGGCTTTACCTTCTTCTTCCCGCTCGACCGTGAGTACTTGTACTGACAACTTGTCCAGTGGCTGCAATATAAAGCAGTAAAGGCTCTTTGCTGATTGGAGCAGCGAGCACCGGCTGGGTGGAAAGCAGGGTTTTGAGCTCTGCAAATTGCGTCAGCTTCAGGAGTCCACTCGAACTTATCAGATTTCTTCATCAATCGGTAAAGAGGCAATGCCTTTTCACCGAGACGAGAGATGAATCGACTCAAGGCGGCCAAACAACCAGTAAGCTTCTGAACGTCGTGTATGCGCATAGGGCTTTTCATTCGGAGTATTGCCAACTTTCTCTGGGTTAGCATCGATCCCACGTTCGGAAACGAGGAAACCGAGTAACTTTCCACCTGGAACTCCGAATGTACACTTTCGACGGGTTAAGCTTGATATCATATCTTCTCAGATTGGCAAAGGTTTCAGCGAGGTCAGTCAGCAGGTCGGAACCTTTACGCGACTTAACCACGATGTCATCCATATGCTTCCACATTCCGACTGATTTGAGTGAGCAGGCACTTCTGTATCATGCGCATGAATGTGGCACCAGCATTCTTGAGACCAAAGGGCATGAGTAACATAGCAAAAGCACCGATGATAAAAGTTGTTTTTATTTCGTGGGTCCATACAGTCGGATCTGATGGTACCCGGAGTATGCGTCCAGAAAGGACAATCGCTCACATCCCGTAGTCGAGTCGACTATTTGATCGATGCGGGGGAGAGGGAAGTGATCTTTCGGGCAGGCCCGATTGATGTGCTTGAAGTCAATACACATACGGAGTGAATCATCCTTCTTGGGGACCATGACGACATTGGTGAGCCACTCGGAGTGGTAAATCTCTCGGATGAACTCAGCTGCCAGAAGCCGAGCCACTTCTCGCCAATTGCCTTTCTTTTCTCCACGGCGGACTCGGAGATGCTCTTTGACAGGTTTTGCTTTTGGGTCGACTCGCAAATGGTGCTCAGCCAGTCCCTGGGTACACCTGGCATGTCAAGAAGGTTTCCACGAAGATGTCAGTTCTCATGGAGGAACTGGATGAGCGCTTCTTCCTATTTGCTGTCGAGTGTTGTTGAGATATGAGTCGGAGCAGCATTGGGATTAGTCGGGTGAATATGAACTGACTTTGTTTCACTAGACGTTAAATGCAATTCTGAAGCAGGCTTCTTAGCTCTCAACAAATCACTCGCGATCTTAGTCTTTCTTGTATTCTTCCATTTCTATTGCTGCCATCTGTTCATCGCAATCTTCGAGCCCTTTTGGAAGCACTCTTTCTGCTCGCTGCCGATTACCAGTGACTGTAATCACGCCCCTAGGACTAGGCATCTGGAGTTTGAGGTACACGTAACATGGTCGAGCCATGAAACGAGCATACGCAGTTCTGCCCACGATAGCATGTTAGGCACTGTGAAAATCCACAACTTCAAATGTCAACTTTTCCTTACGGTAATTCTTTGAATCACCGAAAACCACGTCAAGAGTGATCTGGCCAAGTGAGTCAGCTTTCTTTCCAGGTATAACTCCGTGGAACCGCATGTTGCTTTCGTAGAGTTTGGACATCGGAATGCCTATCCCTCGGAGGGTCTCAGTGTACAAAATGTTCAAACCACTGCCACCATCCATCAAGACTTTAGTCAGTCGGGTGCCCCCAACGACTGGGTCGACCACCAACGCTTGCCTCCCGGGGGTGGCTACATGCGGCGGGTGGTCTGACTGGTCGAATGTGATGGGAGTCTTTGACCACTTCACAACCATGTTTACCTCTCTGTTGATCACTTTCAGTCGACTTTTACTTTCAATGTCAGCAAAAATCAGCAAATGAAATTGACATTGGGAAATCCTCCCGAAGTGATCACAGCCCAATAGTATCGCATGGCTCCTCCTAGGCTCCTCCTAGGTTTCACCGGCGGCCACTCCGGCCCCGGCAGCCACCTCTTGCGGTGAGCCATTCCGGCGCCGGCAGCCACCTCTCTATTGCCATGGACGGTCTACTACATTGGGATTTCTCCTGGCCTTGCGGTCGCGGCTCAGGTGCGTCAACATTTTGGATCTACTGTGCACTTCTCCCCCTCTGGCTCGAACAATGAGTTCTACTTGGTGGTTCACTTCTCTTCGGCAAGTTTCCCTCTCAATGAAGGTTCCGTGGCCATTGCTCTACAATGTTGCATTGGGGGGCTCCCTAAGGGTCTCAGTGTGATGCATCTCTCTGGTAGGAGATATCGTTTTTCTGTGGCCTCCAATAAAGTTGGGAATTTCATATATGGTCTCAGGGACAGGGTATTGCCGGACTTTGTGTGTCATTTTAATCTTTTCCGGCCGAATTCCATTGGTCATATGCTACTTGATTCGCTCGTGGTTCTGGATGATCATATTTCTGACGTGGCTGCTTTGCTCTCGCGGTTGCTACAAGTCCAAATATAATTCAAAGAGCATTCTTTGGCTAATGAAAGGTTTTCATCCTCTATGGAGCTAGCAAAATTTGGTTTATTTTCACCGGAGAAGATGCTCACTTCTCATGATACCTCGCCGGATGGATCATCGCCGGCAAGAAAGTCGCGGGAGTTGATAGTGCAAGATTCAAATCCTGGTCAGTCATTAATTACAGGCAATTACCCACTTTCCTCGTCAACAGGAATCACTTTTGGAATTTTCCAACCTTGCAACATTGATAGGTCTAATGGCATTAATTACAGATTTAAGGTTGTTCATACTAGAGATGTTGGAGCAAAATTCCTAATTTTATGTTATTCCATATTCTAGACCAGCGCCTCTTTGGATATTCAGATTCTCATATTGCAACTATTTGGTCCTTGGATTCGGTCCCTCCCATGGATTACATTTATGAAAGGCTTAATTTGTGCTCGTCCTGCAAATCTCTTGGTCATGTGGTCGCTTTATGCTCGAGCAAAATTTGCTCTCTCTGTCTTAATGACACTTGTCGTTGCCCCCTCCCAATTCAACTAGATAGCAATGCTGGGACTAGGCGGGACTTGGGCCATGGGCCATCTTTGAATTCTCGGGCCTGCTTTACATGCGGATCCAATAGCATTCTTTTTTCGAGTGTCCAGTTCGCTCAAATTGACTTGTGTTTCTTCTGCAAGCAACATTGCTGCTTGACCCGGCAGTTCAAACATTATTTTTGGAAGCCCAAAGATGGTAATAAATCGGTGATTGACAAATCAAATGCAACAAATAACCACGATCACGCTGCGAAAGGCAAGTCTCCAATTTCTAACGATCCAGTGCTACAATCTACCTCCCACTTGCCATCTACACATCCTACTGATATAATCAAGTTGGGAAACGATACACTGATTGGTCTTCGTCTGATCAAATCAAGGTCTGCTGGGATTCGCTCTACATATCAGCATTTACTAAATGCACCTACCTATCGGCCCACAACTGAGCATGCTCGATCTGCAGCCGTCCATCGTGCTAGTACTGGTTGGCAGGGACACGGGGCCTCATCCTACCATCAGGAGCAGCGCTCCAAGAAAGAAATTTGGGTTCCCAAGCCCTCCCTGCCTGCTGCCGCTGCGCATTCCACCTCGCCCCGCGTGCATCCCCCTGCTCCTCCGTAGACACCCCCACCACCAACAATGGCCAACTTCCCTCTCAACATCGTCCCCTACCTCCCGTAGGGTATGATGGTGGAGCTTGGACCGGCTGATCGGAAGGTGCGATGCAACATGGTGGTCAGTGCGGTGCCTCCTCTTTGCCACGATTTCTTGGCTATCACTAAGGCAAACAGATTCATCCCGCAACACCAGAAGGCTGCCCTCAGAGATACCATCCAAGGTTTGCTCCATGAATCACACTTCTTCCCTACTGAAGTTGAAGATCATCCACTAGGGATTGGCATTTTTGGTTTTGATGATTCGATGATTAGAGATTCTGTTGTGGGCACAACGTTCGAATTGGATGAATTTCAAGCAGAGGAGCATACTGTTATCTCTTTTGTCCCCCATGATGCTGCTTTAAATATGAGACTCACCACATTTGGGCCAGAGATTTGACTGCTCTATGTTGGATTTCCTTATGATTATCAAACTCAACACTATATCCATAAATCTGTTGATACGTTTGGTACTCTGGTCGAGTGGCATAACCCTCATGGTGACAGGCGGTTTGTTCTGCTCAAAGCTAGGGTCATTCATCTTCGTTTGGTCCCTAAAAGTATTGTGATGAGGCAGATTGGTGGGGCTCGGCATAGCTGGACTGTTGCGGTCACCATGCTTCGCAGCAGTGACTGGAATGCTCATTTACCTGAAGTGCCGCCTGCCGAAGAAGACCCCCCTCCTGAGGATGGTGTTCCTCATCCTCTGTTTCGAGAAGGCCTAACTGCGGAGCAGATCTACCAGACGCAGCTCCACATTTGGATGGCCCAAAATGTGGCAGCAGACCATGCTAATCAGGAAACAAACAATGCAGATGATGATGTTGTTGTTGATCAAGGAAACCATATGCATTTTCAGGCAAACTGGGGTGCTTGGCCTGCCCCCCTCCTCCTGCTGTTTATAACTTTCAGGCCTGGTTGGCAGGCAAACGTCTCCAGGTTGCTGACAATATACTTCCAGAAAACAATCTTCAAGGCAGCCCTGGTATGGCTTGGAATGATTCAATCTCGCTGCACAACAGTTCGGATTCCAGTGCAAGCTCGGATGGGTTTGTTCTTGTACCTGTCACTGTTATGAATGCTCTTTGGAGGAACAATGTTCCCAACACTGTTGCTGTTTTCCAGGCTCCTCTGCCAATACCTGACACTACAAAAAAATACACTTCTGTGATGATACGTGTTTGTCACAGTAGGTCACGTTTTTTGTCATGCATGTACATCCATGACAAATTTATGACAGAACCAAGATAGTCATACCTGTGCTGTCGTAGAAGCGTTCCATGACATTACCAAAATTATCATCACGGAAGTGTCCACTTCCATGACGATAAATCACGTGTCACAGAAGTGCTTTTGTCAAGGGTGACCGACACGTGGCATCCACCGTAACGGAGCGCTGTTAAGCTATCGGGTCCGGTTTTGGATCCAATAACCCGTTAACAGCCCGGACCAATGGGGATTTTCCACATGTAAAATCATCATTGGCCGGAGGAAACACGTGTTGCCTCACCTTTTGGGACAGATGTCATCCACTCATTGGACAGGAGGCGCCTATGATAGGTCGACACGTGGCACGGCCCAACAGTTGCCCATTCCGGTGAAAAAGGCCGGCCCGGTAAAAAATAGCAGGCCGACCCATATAAGGCCTACTTGTGTCAGGTCCATTTAAGCCCACGACCCATACGAGATGTGCCAATTCATCCTGTCAATGGCCCGTTAAAGATTTGACACCATCGCAACCCATTGTCAGTTCGAGCCAGTTAACAGCCTGCTATATATTTGGGCTCAATATCGGCCCGATGAGATTTCGGCCTGTTAACGGCCCATTCAGTGGATGGGCCAATTTTCATAATGTACATCTTTCGGCCTTTTAGCGACCCATTTATATATTGGGCTAATTTCCGGCCCGGTGTGTCTTTCAGCCTGTTGACGGCCCATAAATCAGTTGGGCCTTTTGTAGTCGGACCTGAGTTTCAGCCTTTTAGTGACTCATTTAAGTGTTGGGCCAATTTCCAGCCCGGTGTGTCTTTCAGCCTGGTGACGACCCATATATCTATTGGGCCATTTGTAGTCGGACCTGAGTTTTGGCCTTTTAGCGACCCATTTAATTGTTGGGCCAATTTTCGGCCCTGTGTGCCTTTCACCCTGTTAACGGACCATAAATGAGTTGGGCCATTTGTAGTCAGACCTGAGTTTTGGCCTTTTAACGGCCCATGCCCTTCATGGTCCAATACCAGCCCAGTTTCTCTTTCGGCCTGCTAAAGGCCCACAACACAGTTGGGCCATTTACAATATGACCTGACTTTCGGCCTCTTAGCGGCCCATGCTCTTCATGGTCCAGTATAAGCCCGCTGTCTCTTTCGGCCTGCTAAAAGCCCACAATATAGTTGGGCCATATGTAGCCCGAACTTAGTAACGGCATGTTAACGGCTCGTGAAATCAATTGGGCCCACCTGTTGCCCACTTCGATGTCAGCCTGTTAACGGCCCGGGAGTTAAGAGGGCCGACCATTAACTTTCGGCCTGGTAACGACCCATTAACTTAATGGGACCACTAAAGTTCGTACATGTCTTTAGGACAAATTAGATAATTTGAGCCCATTACGACGAGCAATTATGCACATGACCAAAACCGATGAAGCAAAGGTATGACATACAGGTAAAAATGTTGCGCATCCAGCATACATTACAGGAAATTACATCCACTGGGCAATCAAAGATTGATGCCAGTGCAAATAAATGAACAGAACCTAACGATCTACAACATCACAATCTGCAACCTCAGCACGGATGACGCCCATAAGCATGTGGGCAAGTTCTTGCTGCTTTGCTACACTGTCTCTGAAAACATTGATCATTTGTTGTGTCGCACGACTCTGCACCTCTGATTCCTCCACCATTTCCATCATTCCTTTAGCCATTAATTGGTTCACAAACATACATTTTTTCTGTTGCATTCGAGACAGAGGATACTGAACAGATTCAGATGGCGATTTTGGCAGGCTTGTATTATTGATAGTGGAGAGTGTCTTGACCACTGCATCATAACATAAATTAGGAGGGGAACCAAAAATATTAATCATGAGTTATTGGCATATTACCTGGCCTAGATTTATTGGAAAGAAACAATGGGGTTGCCTTGCTGTTTTCAGAGTTTGTCTTCTTATCTTCAGCAGCCTGCACCAAATTAAGACACTAGCATTGCTATCATTGACCAAGTCAGATAATAGGAAAGCAACGTTGGCACAACGAACGTTTGGGCAACTAGCCAACACCAAATTAACACAATATGGCACAACTATCATTAGCCAGGGAAGGTAATATGAAAGCAACATTGACACAATGAATGAATGGGCAACCAGAGCAGCACTACAATTCAGTAATGTGCATGATATGAGATAGTACACTCATGCAGCTCAGTATGCAAAACTACCAGGGAGTTTTCTTTACAAAAATCAACATTGGCGCCTTTACATTTTGCTACAACTAATTTTAGATGAGACAAAGGTTGGATTCACGGTTAACAATATACATGCTGGATGTAAAAATATAGTGATATACAACAGGTACTTACATCAGCATTGGAGCACAGAGAATTCCCGCAAGATGTTTTCCTCGAATACAATCCCAATGAAGGAAATCTTCTATCATTTAACCTTATTTTCTAAAAGAGAGATGGGTAAGAAACATGTAGAAAATATGATCAGAATGCTATAAAATTTCATGATGCAAGGATACACACACGCTTCTTAGAATGGAGTTGACATTCTTTTGCTGGACTGGAGCGGACTAGTTCTTTGGCCACTGGAATCTGCTTTATTATCAGTGGAGTTGGGTTTCTCTGTGCTGGAGCAGTATCTATGAAAAATGGAGTTGGTTTATTATCTCCGGCGTTTGGATCTTTTGCAAAGACCTGGTTTGTAACCCTTCAGATTCTAACATAGCGTCTTCCCCTTGCATGCCTTATATAGAAGAATGGTGCTTCAATTATAAAACATGCTACAACAGATATGGAATAGGTACTGAAGAATAGAAAGGCATGACATATTGACATGTATTCCCTTCATCCGGAAATAAATGGATGGGTCTAGGCGTATTTCAGTTCTAGATACATCCAGTTTTATCCATTTCGATGACATGTAATCTGGAAGGAGGGAGTATGATGTAAGAGCTAGGGATACGACAGGACAACACAATAAAAAAACACTGAAAACCCACTACAGAACCAAAGTAATCAAACCCACTGATATGAGATAGTACACTCATGCAGATCAGGATGCAAAACTACCAGGCAGTTTTTCTTACAAAAAACAACATTGTGGCCTTTAATCATACATTTTGCTACAACTAAATTTAGATCAGATAAAGGTTGGATTCACGCCGATTAACAAAATACATGCTGATGTAAAAATATAGTGATATACAACAGGTACTTACATCTGCATTGAGTACAGAGAATTCCTGCAAGAATCTTTCCTCACAGACGATACCAGTGCAGAAATTCTTCTATCTGTTAAGCTTATTTTCTAAAAGAGAGATGGGTAAGAAACATGTAGAAAATATGATCAGCATGCTATAAAATTTCATGATGCAAGGATACGCACACGCTTCTTAGAATGGAGTTGACATA
>NC_053027.1:30640571-30656450 GCF_003073215.2 Triticum urartu
GGAAGGCAAGCTTGGCGATGCGGATATTCAAGATCTCCTACCATTGTAACCGACTCTATGTAACCCTAACCCTATCCGGTGTCTATATAAACTGGAGGGTTGTAGTCCGTAGGCAATCAACTCCATATACAACAATCATACCATAGGCTAGCTTCTAGGGTTTAGCCTCCTTGATCTCGTGGTAGATCTACTCTTGTACTACCCATATCATCAATATTAATCAAGCAGGACATAGGGTTTTACCTCCATCAAGAGGGCCCGAACCTGGGTAAAACATCGTGTTCCCTGCCTCCTGTTACCATCCGGCCTAGACGCACAGTTCGGGACCCACTACCCGAGATCCGGTGGTTTTGACACCGACAACCTCTCTTTCTTTATTACTTCCTATTAATTGCAACGATGTCCAAAATTGTGTTTGTTAATTCTCAATAACTTTTATTCATCATACTCTTTCTATGTGAGCTCATTACTCTCCACAAGACTCATATGATCTCTTTGTTTCTTTTTATTTCTTTCTCTTTTCTTTTATTCCCTTAGGATCATGGCAAAAATAATCAAGCCCTTGACTCAGCACTAATCTTATTTTATAGGTCACGGACTCGATTAATAGGAGGATAATAAAGCAAAACTCGCGACTAGATCATACTAAGAACTTCTATTCTACTAGATCAAGAAATTACCAAAAGGATTGAACTAAGAAAAACGGTAAAGATAAAAGTGATGGTGATACGATACCGGGGCACTCCCCCAAGCTTGGCAGTTGCCAAGTGGATTGCCCATACCAGATACTCAATTCTTCTTTGTTGGTGAAGAAGGTGGGGATATTGATGATGGATAGTCGCATATTGAGCGTAGGAGGTCGTCTAATTTGCGGATAATGCCCTTGAGTGCGATGATGTGCTCCTTCAACAAAATATTTTCACGTGTGAGATACTTATTTTGTATACGAGCTAACTCAATCATCTTGAAAGCTTTGATTTCTGTTGGGGTAAGAAGGTTGTGATCCAGTTGAAAGGTGTCTTCTGTTGCCGGAACTTGGTCCTCTTCCATGGCATCTATCCTCTTCAAATCAGCCTCCATCTCTTCCTCCGTTGCTGGCCCAAAGGGTTCAACATGATTGTTTGTCATTGATCTCGGTGCCGGATGAGACACCCGTCTCTCCCCGACTAACTCTTGCGAAGACAACCTGCTCTAATCTGCAGTAGCAACAACTCGAAACACAAACAAGAGATAATTGCATGATACGGGAATCAAAACCCCTAGGAGATTATATAATGGATTTTTACGAACCAAAATACGTGTCGGTATGAAAACGGAGTCCGGAGAGCACACGAGGTGCCCACGAGGTAAGGGGCGCGCCCTCCACCCTTGTGGATCCCTCGTGTCCTTCCCGGACTGCTGTTATTTTTTCTATTTTTCTAAATATTCCAAAATGGAGAAATATTGCCTTAAAAACTGTTTTGGAGTCGGTTTACTTACCGTACCACATACCTATTCCTTTTCGGAGTCTGAAACATTCCGGAAAGTGTCCCTTATGTATTCCTCCGGGGTTACGGTTTCATAACATTGGTTTCAACATTTATGGGATTACCTGAGATATATGTTTGATTCTTTGACGTTCACCACCTTCGGATTGTGCCTTCGAAGTATGTTGATTTTTATGGCACTGGAACGGTAGACCTCCTGATAACGTAGGACCTTCCCATTTAGGAGAGAAGTTTTCCTGCAAATTTAAACGAGAGTTGTATAGCAATACATAATCACCTACATTAAACTCACGCTTTTGTATCCTTTTGTCATGCCATCTTTTAACTTTTTCTTTAAACAACTTCATTTTCATAGGCTTGGGTTCTCCATTCATCAAGTGAGCTAATATCAAATAACCTCTTCTCACGGCAAGTTTGAAATCATAATTGAAGTTCTTTAATAGCCCAATAAGCCTTGTGTTCTAGTTCGAGAGGTAAAGTGACATGCTTTTCCATAAACCATTTTATACGGAGACATACCCATAGGATTTTTATATGCAGTTCTATAGGCCCATAATGCATCATCAAGTTTCTTGGACCAATTCTTTCTAGATCTATTAACAGTCTTTTGCAAAATTAATTTGAGTTCTCTATTACTCAATTCTACTTGACCACTAGACTGAGGGTGATAAGGGGATGCAATTCTATGATTAACATCATATTTAGCAAGCATTTTATGGAAAGCACCATGAATAAAATGTGAACCACCATCAGTCATTAAATATCTAGGGACTCCAAATCTTGGAAAAATAACTTCTTTAAGCATTTTAATAGAAGTGTTATGATCAGCACTACTAGTTGGAATAGCTTCTACCCACTTAGTAACGTAATCAACAGCAACTAAAATATGTGTATAACCATTAGAGGAAGGAAAAGGTCCCATATAGTCAAAGCCCCAAACATCAAATGGTTCAATAACAAGTGAATAATTCATAGGCATTTCTTGACGTCTACTAATATTACCAATTCTTTGACATTCATCACAATATAAGAAAAACTTACGGGCATCCTTCAAGAGAGTAGGCCAATAAAAACCAGATTGCAGTACCTTATGTGTAGTTCTATCTCCAGCATGGTGTCCTCCATAAGCTTCAGAGTGACACTTGCGTAGGATATGTTCCTGTTCATGCTCAGGTACACAACGTCTAATAACACCATCCATTCCTTCTTTATAAAGATGTGGGTCATCCCAAAAGTAATGCCTCAAATCATAGAAGAACTTTTTCTTTTGCTGGTATGTGAAACTAGGTGGTATAAACTTAGCAACAATGTAATTAGCATAATCAGCATACCATGGAGCAGTATGAGAAGCATTTATGACATTTAATTGCTCATCAGGAAAGCTATCATCAATAGGTAGTGGGTCATCAAGCACATTTTCTAACCTAGACAAGTTGTCTGCAACGGGGTTCTCAGCTCCCTTTCTATCAACAATATGCAAATCAAATTCTTGTAGTAGAGAACCCATCTAATAAGTCTAGGTTTAGCATCTTTCTTTTCCATAAGATATTTAATAGCAGCATGATCAATGTGAATAGTTACTTTAGAATCAACAATATAAGGTCTGAAACTTATCACAAGCAAATACAACTGCTAAAATTCTTTTTCAGTAGTAGCATAATTTCTTTGAGCATTGTCTAGGTTTTACTACATATTGAATAACATTTAATTTCTTATCAACTCTTTGCCCTAGAACATCACCTACAGCATAATCACTAGCATCACACATAATTTCAAAGGGTAAATTCCAATCAGGTGGCTGAACAATAGGTGCAGAGATCAATGCTTTCTTAAGTATTTCAAATGCTTCTACACAATCATCATCAAAGACAAATGGTATATCTTTTTGTAATAAATTAGTCAGAGGCCGAGAAATTTTTGAGAAGTCCTTAATGAACCTCCTATAAAAACCGGCATGACCAAGGAAACTTCTTATACCTTTGATGTCCTTGGGACATGGCATCTTTTCAATAGCAATCAACCTTGGCTTTATCAACTTCAATACCTCTTTCAGAAACTTTGTGCCCCAAGACAATACCTTCATTAACCATAAAGTGGCACTTTTCCCAATTCAAGACAAGATTAGTTTCTTCACATCTCTGCAAAACTCGATCAAGGTTGCTCAAGCAATCATCAAAGAAGATCCATAGACGGAAAAGTCATCCATGAAAACCTCACAAATCTTTTCACAAAAGTCAGAGAATATAGCCATCATGCATCTTTGAAAGGTAGCAGGCATTACATAAACCAAAAGCATACGTCTATAAGCAAAAGATACCAAAAGGGCATGTAAAAGTAGTCTTTGGATTGATCTTTGGCTGACACAGGTATTTGACGAGAAACCAGAATAACCATCTAGAAAGCAAAAATGTATATGTTTGGACAATCTTTCTAGCATTTGATCGATAAAAGGTAAGGAGTAATGATCCTTTTTAGTAGCCTTATTTAATTTGCGGAAATCAATTACCATCCTATAACCTGTAACAATTCTTTGAGGAATCAATTCATCTTTATCATTAGGAACAACAGCAATACCTCCCTTCTTAGGGACACAATGGACAGGACTTACCCATTGACTATCAGCAACGGGGTAAATTATACCTGCCTCAAGGAGCTTTAGTATCTCCTTTCTTACCACTTCTTTCATTTTAGGATTCAGCCGGCGTTGATGATCACGAACTGGTTTAGCATCTTCTTCTAAATTAATTTTATGTTGACATAGAGTGGGACTAATGCCCTTAAGATCATCAAGAGTATACCCAATAGCAGCACGGTGCTTCTTCAGAGTTTTCAATAATCTCTCTTCCTCATGCTCTGAAAGGTTAGCACTAATAATAACATGATATCTTTTTCTCATCAAGATAAGCATATTTAAGAGTATCAGGTAACGGTTTAAGCTCAAACACGGGATCACCCTTGGGTGGAGGAGGATCCCCTAGGATTTCAACAGGTAAATTGTTTTTCAGAATAGGTTCCTGTTTAAAGAATACTTCATCTAATTCCCTTCTTTCATTCATAAACATATCATTTTCATGGTCTAGCAAATATTGTTCTAAAGGATCACTAGGAGGTACGACAATAGAAGCAAGACCAATAATTTCATCCTTACTAGGTAATTCTTCTTCACGGTGTTGTCTACTAAATTTAGAAAAATTAAATTCATGAGTCATATCATCTAAACCGATAGTAACAACATCCTTTTGCAATCTATGGTAGCATTAACAGTATTTAAGAAGGGTCTACCAAATATAATGGGACAAAAGCTATCTTGTGGGGAACCAAGAACAAGAAAATCAGCAGGATATTTAGTTTTCCCACACAAGACTTCAACATCTCTAACAATTCCCATTGGTGAAATAGTATCTCTATTGGCAAGTTTAATTGTGACATCAATATCTTCCATCTCAGCAGGTGCAATATCATGCATAACTTCTTGTATAAGGAATAAGGTATTGCACTAGCACTAGCACCCATATCACATAAGCCATGATAACAATGATCTCCTATTTTAACAGAAATAACAGGCATGCCTACCACAGGTCTAGGTTTATCTTTATCACGGGGTTTAGCAATTCTAGCAGTTTCATCACAGAAATAAATAACATGCCCATCAATATTATCAGACAAGAGATCTTTAAAAATAGCAATATTAGGTTCAACTTTAACTTGCTCAGGAGGTGTATAAGTTTTAATATTGCTTTTACGAACCACAGTTGAAGCTTTAGCATGATCCTTTATCTTAACATGGAAAGGTGGTTTCTCAACATAAGAAGTAGGAACAATAGGATCATTATAAGCGATAGTCTTTTCTTCAACTTTAATAGGTGCAGCTACTTTTACTTCTATGGGAGGATGATATTTAACCCACTTCTCCTTGGGGAGATCAACATAAGCAGCAAAAGATTCACAGAAAGAAGCTATTATCTTAGAGTCAAGTCCACATTTAGTGCTAAATTTACGAAAAATATCGGTATCCATAAAAGATTTAACACAATCAAAACTAGGTGTCATACCTGACTCCTTACCA
Source organism: Triticum urartu (assembly GCF_003073215.2). NCBI lineage: Eukaryota > Viridiplantae > Streptophyta > Magnoliopsida > Poales > Poaceae > Triticum > Triticum urartu. Next base: position 30,646,125 of record NC_053027.1, read on the forward strand.
TTGTCAAGGTCCCAATCTTCAGAGTTGCGTTTAATTCTTTCCAATAAATCCCATTTGAATTCAATAGTCTTCATCATAAAAGAGCTGGCACAAGAAGTATCAAGCATGGTGCGATTGTTACCAGAAAGCCGAGCATAAATTTTTTGAATAATCATTTCTCTTGAGAGCTCCTGATTGGGGCATGATATAACATTGATTTTAAGCCTCCCCCAAGCTCTCGTGGCGGCAGAGTTTCGTCCGAGAAGATGTCTTATGATTTTTTCCCATCGAAAGACTCCATATAGCAGAAGATGGCCACCGGAGGGCCACCAGGGGGCCCACAAGGTAGGAGGGCTTGCCCAGGGGGTAGGGCGTGCCCCACCCTCGTGGGCAGGGTGTGCCCCCCTGGTGAAGTTCTTGCTCTCAGTATTTTTCATATATTTGGAAAACATCTTCCATGAAGTTTCAGGATTTTTGGAGCTATGCAGAATAGGTCTCTAATATTTTCTCCTTTTCCAGCCCAGAATCCCAGCTGCCGGCATTCTCCCTCTTTATGTAAACCTTGTAAAATAAGAGAGAATAGGCATAAGTATTGTGACATAATGTGTAATAACAACCCATAATGCAATAAATATTGATATAAAAGCATGATGCAAAATGGACGTATCACAACCCTGCCTCCATCTAAGCATTGGCATCCACCACCATAGTGGGATGTGTGGCGCTCACTGTGGACGGATCTTTCTCGGCAGCAAATCCTCTAACCAAATACTAGTAGCTTAGACTAAAAAAAATACTAGTAGCTTATATTGGCAGTTTTCTAGGGAGTACTCTTTTCTAAAAGAAGCACCAATCTATTTTTCTTTATTTGTACAATGTCACAACTTTGACCCAAAGGTCCAGAGCTATTTTAGGGTGATTGGCGTAGTACTCGGAGACTGATTGTAAGCATGATTTTTATTAGCCATCACACTTATTATAAGCATGAGTAGATGGAAGATTAGGTTAGTGCGAAGCTTACCTTAAACCCTATCGACGCCGTTGAAATGAGGCGAGCGTCGAGGGAACCATGGAGAATGGCAGGGAAACGACATCACGCCATCCGGCCTCCTCTTGCGGTGGGAGAACGATTACTCATGTGGCTCCGGCTGGCTCTGCACCCTCACGAATGGCACACCATACTCGACCTTTGACCTATATGCCCACCACCTCCGCCTGACTTTCCCCTCGGGCGAATCTGTCTACTCCATCGCCTAAAGGAGATACTCGATGAACTCGAAGGACTGCGGCGTGACTGCCGCCGAGGAGTACATCGCCGCCCCCATCGCCGTCGTCTCGCTCTTTCGCATACATTGCCACATGGCCGTCACCGTCCTCGAAATCTCCCACTCATTGTCAAACCAAGTAAGGATCTCCTTCAACACTACAAAAAATACACTTCCATGATGATACGAGTTTGTCATAGTAGGTCACGTTTTCTGTCATGCATGTACATCCATGACAAATTTATGACAGAATCAAGATAGTCATACATGTGCTGTCGTAGAAGTGTTCCATGACATTACCAAAATTATCATCACGGAAGTGTCCACTTCCATGACGATAAATCTCACGTCACAGAAGTGCTTTCGTCAAGGGTGACCGACACGTGGCATCCACCGTAACGGAACGCCGTTAAGCTACTGGTCCGGTTTTGGATCTGATAACCCGTTAACAGCCCCGACCAATGGGGATTTTCCATGTGTAAAATCATCATTGGCTGGAGGAAACACGTGTCGGCTCACTGTTGGGACAGATGTCATCCACTCATTGGACCCAAAGCGCCTATGATACGCCGACACGTGGCACGGCCCAACAGAGGCCCATTCTAGTGAAAAGGCCGGCCCATTTGACTTGGTCAAAAGGTGGCGGGCCGGCCCACGGCAAGCCTGTTAACGGCATGTTCGCATATAGCCCATTTACAGCCTGCTATCCCAGGGCCTGTTTATGACCTATCCGAATTAGGCCCAGTAGCTTCATCTGGGCCGTCCAATATAATTCCAGCCCGTTTTAACTTCCGGCCCATGTATAGCTCATGACGTCTTTCGGCCCATATGAGGCCCTTAGTAACCCTCGGCCCCTTAACGGCCCGTGGTAAAACTGGCCCATAATGAACAGTGTATCACTTTATACCCATTAACGGCCCATTATTTCGTTGGGCCGTTTCCGTCCCATGATATCTTTCGGCCTTCTTAGGGCCCATTTATTCTTGGGCTCATTTCCAGCATTCGGTTACTTACGGCCCGTTACTGTCATTTTCTTCTTGTGGGCCAAATTCAGCACGTGGTTACAGTCGGCTCGTTTGTGGCCCATTAATACGTTGGGCCGTTTTCATGTTGAAAAAAACCCGTTGGGCTGTTTACATAGAGTTATCAAATACGGCCAATAAACGACCCGTTATTGTCCATGAATAGTACGATCCATGATTGGCGAAATGAAAATACGCCCCGTAGAAGGCCCATGGATCCTACGGCCCGTAAAAGGCCCATGGATCGTACGGCCCGTAGAAGGCCCATGGATCCTACGGCCGTATAGAAGGCCAATGGATCCTACAGCCCGTAGAAGGCCCATGGATCATACGGCCCTCAGGAGGCGCATGGTTACAACAGTCCGTGTGTTGCCATGATTATTTTGGCCTAGTTTCCAAAAATAGGTTATTGTGGCCACTAGAAAAACACAGAAAAAGAACTACAATGACTACAAGCAAACAACTAAACAAGACAATAAGGAAATAAATAAGCAAGCAATTAACGCTAGCATATTACCGCTATTACACATATTACATCCACTGGGCATCAAAGTTCACCACCAGTGCAAATATAGGGAACAAAGCAGCATATTACATATACTGGCCGTCAAAATTGGCCACCAGTGCAAATAAAAGCGGCAGCAAAACAAGAGCATAACTGAAACAACTTCAGAAGAGCTCAAGAAACGTGGTATCCACCATGCTGGCAATGAGCTTAGCAAGCTTATTAGCTTTGTCCTGTTTGGCGCTAAAATCCTCCAACGCTTGCTATTGCACCAGAAAGTATGCATCTGAATGCTCCAGGAACTTCCGCGGTCCTTCCACTTCTTGTCGCAGCATAGCTGATCGATGTCTTTCAGCTTGTAGTTGAGACTCAAGAAACCGAACTGATTCAGACAGTGAGTTTGAATAGCTTGTGCAAGCGTTAGTGGCCAGTAACTCCAACACTAAACCAAGACAGGACTTTGGGGTTGTCTCACTGTCTTGGAGATAGTCTTCCTTAGCTGTTTTATCAGCTTTGTTGGAGACCAACAAGGATGTGTCACTATTGTGAACCTTATCTGCATTACTTCCTTTACCATTGCTTAATATGGCACTCTTCCCCAATATTCTGTCAGCATTCTAAAAGAAGAAACAAGCAGACACATAACAGTTTAGCATGTACTAGTATATGAAACTCATTGCGGTGAACCAGTTCATTAGTAAGGAGGACAGGATTAAACTACCAAGTCTTCTATTACCAAGTACTAGTACATAATAAAAGCCTCAAACAAACATATAGCTATGTCCTATGGTCACTACATTGTCTTGCCAAATCAAAATAGAGACACGGTTCAAATCATATCAGTTCAAGACAAAGTAGCAGTGAAAGAATACAAAGCATGGGAAACTAGACGGCACAACAAGATTTCAGATGGGTACCACGGGTCTACATGTACAACAACACTATTGGCACTGTTGTGATGCTTGTAATGTGCATGATATGAGAAGTCAACTGTATACACAATTGAAATTGAAATCAATAGAGCTATTGATAAGAGCAAACCTGTTAAAGAAACATGCGTGAACATACCTGATGTGCCATTGAAGTTTCGATTGGATCCTTCAATTTAAAAATAAGTTTGTATGAGTAAATACAGTGATACAAGAGCAAAGCATTATGCACGATAGCAATCATAGTTAAAAAGGCGCGCCTAAGCAAGCGCTTAAGCACGCCTAGGCTCTAGGCGTTGGCGAAATGCATTGCGCATAACTACGCTTAATCTATGCATAACTGCGCATAAGCATGCGCTTTGGTCAGTAAAGCGCAAGGCGGTGGCAAAATGCACAATTAACGCCTAGCGCTTTTTTGAACTATGATAGAAATGGAATCTTAAATTAGAATAGTTGTTCTTCATGTTTAGGCACTTGTTCTACATGAACAAAGTACAGTAAGACGCAACAATATAGTACTTAAAAATAGAAAATGAGCTCATAGACCTTACCACATTCTTGGTTCGGGACCAGTACAAAACAAGGCATTCCCAGTCATCGTCCAGTAAATGCGACTAAGGAGAACGTAAGGGAATTTGATGAGTTTCTTTGCTGGTGAAGTATGTTTTCTCCAGGTAATTCCAATACTGCCACCAAGCATTCTTGAAGATAGTAGAGGTATTATCACAGGTTACCTCATCCTGAGTTTTCAAATCGGTCCTTCTCTATAGAGAAAAATGGGAAATTTTTCTGTATTATAACCATCATGGAGGTAGGATGTATGGGACAAAGCAAAGTAATTGCCATGAATAACATTACTTACACATAACTCCTAGACAAACACCTGCAACTGGCATTTTCCTTCATCTTTAGTATAATTATTTCCAACATGGGAAGATAATGCACATACGATTTAACAACATCAAATGCGATAGCGCTAAACTACGACTAGATGGTTGTGCTTCCTCCACAGAATAGGCATACTAACTGGTGGAGTTTGGGGTTCGCCGTGGTAGTACTTGCCCTTTGGGCCACTGGAGCTGCCTTACTAACTACTCTTGTTTGGAGCTCTGTGATGGAAGATGGCTTGTGTCAAACAGAACTGGGTTACTATCTGCTGGGTTGGGGGGTTAGATTGATGAAGCTGGTTCTCTGTCCATCGCAGTAGGGGTACCAATCTGCGAGAGTTTGGGTTATGTGTGGTAGGGCTGGTTCTCGTGCATGTACAACCGGGGTGCTATCTCCACCAAGAGGTAGCACTATTTTATTTGAAGACCGTGTTTTTAGTCCGCTAGATGCTGACATCACCCGCTCTAATTCAAATGGCTGATAAACAGGAAACATAGTTGAATGTACAGACATTGTATGAGAGACAGATGCAATAGATAGTGTGGAAAAAAGAGGGCATGAAATAGTTGACATGTATATTGTTTAACTAAAACGGATAGCATGACATAATTTCACATATATGATGTCTATCTAAACTGGATAGCATAGCATAACATAATTCAAAGATATGATGAATAACTAAACATGATCGCATGACATAATTCACCTACATGTTATCTAAGTAATCAGGATCGCATCATTTAATTCACATATGTGATTTATATGCTAAACAGAGGGCATAGATATGATATCTTACTAAGACATGGTGTTGAATATTGTGTATATGATGTCTAATCTATGCAATGCAAGACACCATATGCATGATATGAGCAGTATAACCGTGCCAAGTTAGAGCATACACCTCGGTGGGAATAGGACTGGTCATCTGTCTCTGAGAGCTATCGGGACCCAACAAGAGATCTGCTTCGACAGGTAGCACTGTCTGCGCTGAAGGCCTTGTTTTCACTCCAGATTTTTCAATCTCCCACCCAAATGGCTGATTCACAGGAAGAGTAGTTTAATGTACAAACATTGTCGACAAATGGAAATGTAATGAAGAAAAGGATGGGCAAGATATCATTCAAATATATGATGCCTGGTTAAACAGGATGGCATTGCACATTTCACGTATATTATGGCTGGCTAAAAGACATGAGACTGCATAATTCCCATATATGATATAGAAACTAAACAGGTGGCATTACAGAACATGTCTAAACTAAGCAGATGACATATATGATGTCAAAAGTAGGCACTGCAAGGCAACATATGCATGATATGACTAACATCATCATGCCAAGGTAGAGCAAACACCTTGGGGGGTAAATAGGAGTGGTCAGCGGCGTCTGAATCCGCCTCAGAACAGATATCTTCCTCTGGATTACAATCTGGAGAGGGGTGGGGAGGGTTTGCCATTGAACCCACCATGGAGCGATGTCTGCATGACATTGTATTGCCGCGCAAAACTCTTCTCTTTTTCTCTACATGTTCAGCATGACTGTGTACAATATCTGACATGCATACGAAAAAATATGGTGAGATTATGTAAGGAGAGCATGCAGAAATTTAGAGTGATGGTAACAACCAGTGGATGGATCCAAAAATAATGATAGCAGGCTGATGATTGCTTTAATTTAATAAAAAGACAGATGATGATTGCTTTACTATTTGTTTCCCACCCAAGATGAACAACATAGGCATACCCTAGGTGAACCAGATATTAGACAGAGATACTATTCATTGCTTCCTCGATATGTGCCCCACAACTAATTTAGAACTCAAGTTTGAACATAATTTGGACCTGACTTGGAGTCCAAGAGGTGAACATGATGATAAATTAGCAGGTAAATTTTAAAGCAATGCATAACGTAAACGAAACAAAAAGAGTGCCTCTCTTGGACCGATTTACTCCTCAGTTCATTCTGACGTCGATGATGGTGTGATGCCGTTGCGGTGGGTGCCAGCGTCAGGGAAGGAGATCTTGAAGGAAATATGCCCTAGAGGCAATAATAAAATTATTATTTATTTCCTTATTTCATGATAAATGTTTATTATTCATTCTAGAATTATATTAACCGGAAACATAATACATGTGTGAATACATAGACAAACAGAGTGTCACTAGTATGCCTCTACTTGACTAGCTCATTGATCAAAGATGATTATGTTTCCTAACCATAGACAAATAGTTATTATTTGATTAACGGGATCACATCATTAGGAGAATGATGTGATTGACATGACCCATTCCATTAGCTTAGCACCTGATCATTTAGTACATTGCTATTGCTTTCTTCATGACTTATACATGTTCCTATGACTATAAGATTATGCAACTCCCGTTTGTCGGAGGAACACTTTGTGTGCTACCAAACGTCACAACGCAAATGGGTGATTATAAAGGAGCTCTACAGGTGTCTCCAAAGGTACATGTTTGGTTGACATATTTCGAGATTAGGATTTGTCACTCCGATTGTCGTAGAGGTATCTCTGGGCCCTCTCGGTAATGCACATCACATAAGCCTTGCAAGCATTACAACTAATATGTTAGTTGTGAGATGATGTATTACGGAACGAGTAAAGAGACTTGCCGGTAACGAGATTGAACTAGGTATTGGATACCGACGATCGAATCTCGGGCAAGTAACATACCGATGACAAAGGGAACAACGTATGTTGTTATGCAGTCTGACCGATAAAGATCTTCGTAGAATATGTGAACATCCAGGTTCCGCTATTGGTTATTGACTAGAGACGTTTCTCGGTCATGTCTACATTGTTCTCGAACCCGTAGGGTCCGCACGCTTAAGGTTTCGATGACAGTTTCATTATGAGTTTATATGTTTTTATGTACCGAAGGAGTTCGGAGTCCCGGATGAGATCGGGGACATGACGAGGAGTCTCGAAATGGTCGAGACGTAAAAATCGATATATTGGACGACTATATTCGGACATCGGAAAGGTTCCGAGTGATTCGGGTATTTTTCGGAGTACCGGAGAGTTACGGGAATACGTATTGGGCCTTATTGGGCCATACGGGAAAGAAGGAAAAGGGCCTCAAGGGTGGCCGCACCCCTCCCCTTGCGCCCTCCCAAGCCCAGTCCAAATTGGACAAGGGGTTTGGGGCGCGGCCCTCTCTCCCTTCCTTCCCCTTCCTCCTTTCCCCCCCTCTTCCTAGTTGGACTAGGAAAGAGGAACCTACTCCAACTAGGTAGGAATCCTACTCCCTGGCGCGCCCCCTCCTAGGCCGGCCTCCTCCCCCTTGCTCCTTTATATACGGGGGCAGGGGGCACCCCTAGACACACAGTTGATCTTCGTGATCGTTCTTCTTAGCCGTGTGCGGTGCCCCCCTTCCACCATAATCCTCGATAATATTGTAGCGGTGCTTAGGCGAAGCCCTGTGACGGTAGAACATCAAGATCGTCACCACGCCGTCGTGCTGATGGAACTCTTCCCTGACACTTTGCTGGATCGGAGTCCGGGATCGTCATCGAGCTGAACGTGTGCTAGAACTCGGAGGTGCCGTAGTTTCGGTGCTTGATCGGTCGGGCGTGAAGACGTACGACTACATCAACCGCGTTGTGCTAACGCTTCCGCTTCCGGTCTACGAGGGTACGTAGACAACACTCTCCCTCTCGTTGCTATGCATCACCATGATCTTGCGTGTGCGTAGGAATTTTTTTGAAATTACTACGTTCCCCAACAGTGGTATCAGAGCCTAGGTTTTATGCGTTGATGTTGTATATGCACGAGTAGAACACAAGTGAGTTGTGGGCGATATAAGTCATACTGCTTACCAGCATGTCATACTTTGGTTCGGCGGTATTGTTGGATGAAGCGGCCCGGACCGACATTACGCGTACGCTTACGCGAGACTGGTTCTACCGACGTGCTTTGCACACAGGTGGCTGGCGGGTGTCAGTTTCTCCAACTTTAGTTGAACCGAGTGTTGGCTACGCCCGGTCCTTGCGAAGGTTAAAACAGCACCAACTTGACAAACTATCGTTGTGGTTTTGATGCGTAGGTAAGAATGGTTCTTGCTAAGCCCGTAGCAGCCACGTAAAACTTGCAACAACAAAGTAGAGGACGTCTAACTTGTTTTTGCAGGGCATGTTGTGATGTGATATGGTCAAGACGTGATGAGATATAAGTTGTTGTATGAGATGATCATGTTTTGTTGAAGTTATCGGCAACTGGCAAAATCCTTATGGTTGTCTCTCTATTGCATAAGATGCAAGCGCCAAATAATTGCTTTACTTTATCGCTATGCGATAGCAATAGTTGCAAGAGCAATTGTTGGCGAGACGACCACGTGACGACACATTGATATAGATCAAGATGATGGAGATCATGGTGTCATGCCGGTGACGATAGAGATCATGACAGTACTTTGGAGATGGAGATCAAAGGCGCAAGATGATCATGGCCATATCATGTCACATATTTTGATTGCATGTGATGTTTATCTTTTTACATCTTATTTTGCTTAGTTCGACGGTAGCATTATAAGATGATCTCTCACTAAATTATCAATAGTGTTCTCCCTGAGTATGCACCGTTGCGAAAGTTCTTCGTGCTGAGACACCACGTGATGATCGGTGTGATAGGCTCTACGTTCAAATACAACGGGTGCAAAACAGTTGCACACGCGAATACTCAGGTTAAACTTGACGAGCCTAGCATATAAGATATGGCCGTCGGAGACCTGAAAGGTCGAACGTGAATCATATAGTAGATATGATCAACATAGTGATGTTCACCATTGAAAACTACTCCATCTCACGTGATGATCGGACATGGTTTAGTTGATTTGGATCACGTGATCATTTAGATGACTAGAGGGATGTCTATCTAAGTGGGAGTTCTTAAGTAATATGATTAATTGAACTTAATTTATCATGAACTTAGTCCTGATAGTATTTGCAAATCTATGTTGTAGATCAATAGCTCGGCGTTTAGCTCTCCCTGTGTTATTTTGATATGTTCCTAGAGAAAAATTGTGTGAAAGATGTTAGTAGCAATGATGCGGATTGGATCCGTGATCTGAGGTTTATCCTCATTGCTGCACAGAGGAATTATGTCCTTGATGCACCGCTAGGTGACAGACCTATTGCAGGAGCAGATGCTGACGTTATGAACGTTTGGCTAGCTAAATATGATGACTACTTGATAGTTTAGTGCACCATGCTTAACGGCTTAGAATCGGGACTTCAAAGACGTTTTGAACGTCATGGACCATATGAGATGTTCCAGGAGTTGAAGTTAATATTTCAAGCAAATACCCGAGTTGAGAGATATGAAGTCTCCAACAAGTTCTATAGCTAAAAGATGGAGGAGAATCGCTCAACTAGTGAGCATGTGCTCAGATTGTCTGGGTACTACAATCGCTTGAATCAAGTGGGAGTTAATCTTCCAGATAAGATAGTGATTGACAGAATTCTCTAGTCACCGTCACCAAGTTAGTAGAACTTCGTGATGAACTATATATGCAAGGGATAACGAACGATTCCAGCTTTTCATGATGATGAAATTGATGAAGGTAGAAATCAAGAAAGAGCATCAAGTGTTGATGGTTGACAAGATCACTAGTTTCAAGAAAAGGGCAAAGGGAAGAAGGGGAACTTCAAGAAGAACGCAAGCAAGTTGCTGCTCAAGTGAAGAAGCCCAAGTCTGTCCTAAGCCTAAGAACTAAGTGCTAC